>NW_024080755.1:3520585-3583114 GCF_003009895.1 Hyaena hyaena | reverse complement strand
CGTACTCCTTTCCTTCCTTCCTTCCTTCCTTCCTTCCTTCCTTCCTTCCTTCCTTCCCTCCTTTCCTTCCTTTCTTTCATGTTCCCTCCCATAGTTCTATGCATTTACTGGGCTTAGCAAGGCTGCTCGCACTTGAGTCTCTTGTATAGTTGTGATCAGATGTTGGCTGAGGCTGGGGTCAAAGTTCAACTGGGATATATGTTCAAGAGAACTTCAGTCACACAGCTGGTGGCTGGCCGGCTGGGCACCACTCTCCTCACTGAGCCATCCTGAGCTTCTCCAACGCACTATGGTCCTAGCACGTTAGGTGGTATCCCAGTTTCCTAGGGCTGTCATAACAAATTACCACAAACCGGATGGCTTAAAACAACAGAAGTTCATTCTCTGAGAGTCAGGAGACTTTCCTGGTCATTCAGGAGGCCAGCAGTCCAAAACCAAGGTGTTAGCAGGGCTCCTTCTGGACCCTCTCAGAAAGAGGACTTCCTTCCCTCCTACTAGCTTCTCATGGTTGCCAGGAACACTTCACACTCCCTATCACCAAGTGGCGCCACTCCACTGTCCACCTCCTTCTTCAAGTGGCTTTCTGCTCTGGGTCTCTCTGTATCCTCTCCCCTTCCAAGGCTACAATAGATTTAGACCCACTCTAACTAAATCCAGAATGATGTCATCTCACTATCTTTAACTAATTACATCTGCAAAGACCCTATTTCCAAGAAAGTTCTGGGTGGACATGAATTTTTGAGGAACACTGTTCAACCCTCTACAACTGGCTTCCCTCAGAACAAGATTTCTAAGAAGCCAAGGTAGAAGCTCTTTGTCTGACCTCACCTCAAAAGCAATCAGTGATGTTTTTGTTGATTATAAGTAACAGGGTCAGCTCTGGTTCAAGAAGAGGCCACACAAGGGCATAAATACCAGAAGTAGGTCCCTCGGGGCATCTTTGGAGACCAGCATCTATGAGAAGGACCAAGTAAAAAGGGAAATAAAGAAGAGAAACAGAACACTGAGGGGGGAGAGAGAGATTCTTAGGACTGCCACTGCGGGAAACCTGGGAAAAAGGAAAGAAAAGCATGAACTGGATTTGCAGGAAAGGTTTGGGGGGTACAGACAGAGGAAGGACAGAAAGGCTTTTCAGGAGTCACTGTCTGGTATAGAGAAAGATTTTGAGTAAAAGAGATATCTCAAAAGGATTTTTCAGAAGTTTTACTACACATTAAGACCATCCTCTCTCCACTGTCAATTCTCAAGAGAATGGGGAAAGATTTGAATCACTTTCATTTATATTTTTCTGCCTGGCTGTTATCTTTTACACATGGTTTTCTGCCAGGTAAGATCACCAGGTTCCACTCTTTTTCTCCAAGTCCATCTCTCTAACCCTCTTTAGTGAAGCCAGCAGGGCTCTCTGCCCATGGAACACGATCAACAAATAATGGCTAGTTTAAAAGCATTCCCATGTTTAATTTGAAAGGTTATCCATTCCATTGCCGAAACAAGGATTTCTTTTCAATAAAAGTATGTACACGCACTTCCAAGAAACTGTCAACAAATGTTTTTAGTTTGTCCTCACTGTAATGTGTTCCAAGATGGGTACTGTTAGGTGTGTCATTAGGGGTGATGTTTGCCCAATTGCCTCTGGGGGAAAGATTGGATGGACGGTTCAGTTATAGAGAATATGGGTGACAGTTAGTTCTCAGAAAGTAAAAGACTCAGGAGACATACACAGTGTTCCCAGACTTTGGCTGCAAAAAGTACTCCTTAAAATAAACCCACAAATTCTTCTACCTTAAGAAAGTTTCAGGAGGTGATTGGGACCCCAGGTGACAAGTAGAGATTTTATGGCTACAAACTTTCCAGCTCTGGGGAACTTAGTTGGTCAGAGAAATGAAGGACTCAGATATGTTTAGACCCTAGCCAATGAAACAAGCCAGCCAAGGGAGGAAGTCTATGCAAATACTTCCTATTTCAATGCCGTTTATATACTCTGGATACAAAAGATTTGGGAGTGACCTGATGTGAGGCCACTGTCCTTACAACCAGGAGTTTGTAGCCAACATTTAGTGAAAACTTGTTGTGTAGTTGACGCACATAATCTAACTTAATTTTTACAACAGTCATGTGAAATTGGTACAGATGAAATAAGATGTACTGGGCTGGAAATTTGGGTGGTCATAGATGGAACGTTCCCTGCTCCAAATGATTGTCCTGCAGTGAAATATTTTTTAAAAAGGGTCTACACATTGCCTGAATATTTTTAAACTATAAGAATAAAATAAGCCGGGTCACCTGGGTGGCTCAGTCAGTTAAGCATCTGACTCTTAAATTCAGCTCAAGTCATGATCTCATGGCTGTGGAACTGAGCCCTGCATCAGTCTTCACACTGAGCACAGAGCCTGCTTAAGATTCTCTCTCTCTCTTTCCCTCTCTGCCTTTCTCCCCTGCTTGTGCTCTCTCTCTTTCTAAAATAAAAAAAAATTTAATAAAGAATAAAATAAGCCAAGAATATAGTTTGAGTTTTAGCAAATAGAGCCAAGGGCTCGAAGAGAGTTTAAACACAAGTTTAAATTCATTTATATTTTAAATTTGTTATATGTATTCAGAACAATTAGTGAATGTATACGTTCTTGTCCCTACAATCAAGTCATAATGGAAGACCCTATGTATTAATGTCATTAATATTAAACAGTTATAAGCATATAAATTAAGCATCAATTAAGTATGGAGGAAGATACCATGTTATCCCCACTGAGATGGCTAAATTCAAAAAGACAGACAGTAACAAGTGTTGACAAGTATGGGTAAAGTTGCAAAATGGTGCAGCCATTTTGGAAAAGAGTCCAGCAGTTCCTCGAAATATTAAACACACAGTTACCACATAACCAGCGATGCTACTCCAAGCTATCTATGCAACAGAAATGAAAACTTATCTCCACTCAAAGACTTGCACATAAACGTTTATAGCAATATTATTCATAACAGCCAAAAGGTGGAAACAACCCAAATATCCACCAACTCATGCATGGCAAACAAACAAACAAAAAGGTATATCCATACAACAGAATCTTATTCAGCAATTTAAAAAGGAAGGAAGTTCTGACATATGCCACATGACGAGCCTTAAAAACACTAGGCTAAATGAAAGAAGCCAGCCACATGCTATAGGATTCCATTTAGATGAACTGTCAAAGATAGAGACAGAGAGGAGATCAGTGGTTCCTAAGGATGGGGGGAAGGAGGGGGCGTGGGGGGAGAGAGGGAAATGGGGAGGGACGCTAATAGGTGCAGTTTCCTTTTGGGGATAATGAAAATGTTCTGAAATTAGATAGTGGCAATGATTGTACAGTTCTATGAATACACCAAAAACCACTGAAATGCATATTTTAAAAGAATGAACGTTATAGTATGTGAATTATATCTCAGTAAAATGGTTATTTTAAGGGGCGCCTGGGTGGCTCAGTCGGTTGGGCATCTGACTTCAGCTCAGATCATGATCTCATGTTTCGTGAGTTCAAGCCCCGTGATGGGCTCTGTGCTCACAGCTCAGAGCCTGGAGCCTGCTTCATATTCTGTGTCTCCCTCTCTCTGCCCTTTCCTGTTTGCGCTCTGTCTCTCTCTCTGTCTCTCCCTCTCTTAAAAAATAAACATTTTTTTAAAATGGTTATCTTTTTCAAAAAAGAGAGGAGGGGCACCTGAGTGGCTCAGTCAGTTAGTGTCCATCTTCGACTCAGGTCATGATCCTACGGTTTGTGAATTCGAGCCCCATGTTGGGCTCTGTGCTGACAGCTCACAGCCTGGAGCCTGCTTTGGATTCTGTGTCTCCCTCTCTCTCTGACCCTCCTCTGCTCATGCTGTCTCTCCCCCCCTCTCTCTCTCTCTCTCTGAAATAAATAAAACATTTTAAAAATTTAATAAACAAATGAAAAAAAATTTTTTTAAAAGAAAGAGAAGAAAGGAGTACCTGGGTGGCTCAGTCTGTTAAGCGTCTGAATCTTGGTTTCAGCTCAGGTCATGATCTCACAACTTGTGAGTTCAAGCCCCACACTGGGTCCTGTACTGACAGCACGGAGTCTACTTGAGCTTCTCTTTCTCCCTCTCTCTGCCCCTCCTCCTGTCTTTCTCAAAAATAAACAAATAAACATTAAAAAAGAAAAAAGAAGAGAAAGGAAAATATAAACATGTGGTTTGGAAGGTACTACAGAGGGAATGTCTGAGGACAGGGGCAGATTCAGGTTGGGAGCCCTGAAATTTATACAGCTTGTGGGACCCTCTTAGAGAAAAATCATTTTTAAAACGCAAATACACTGTACAACAATGTGCATGGAATTAACATTTCTGTACTATACACTTGAAAATTTGTTAAGAGGGAAGATTTCAAGGGATATGTTTTCTACCACAATGAAAAAACTGCAAATACAAAAGTAGGTGCAGAACTAGATATTCAGAATGAGAAAATAAAATGACAAATTATGGTTTTTAAAAGCTGGAAAACAGCCAGAACCACTTATAAATCCACTTTTTTTTAATTAAATAACTGCCTCTCTTACATCTATAATCCTCATTTCCTCCACTGGGGACTCTATAGTCTTTGTTCACCTTTCTGTAAGGTAATGAGTTTGTTTTTCTCTAGAGAAAATACAAAAACACTCTTTCTTCTAACATTGTTAAAAACAAGCATTATTATTATTATTATGCACATATGCCAATTTCTCCCTCCTTGAGATGCGTCTCCTACCTTCTTTGGACACCTTCCCCAAAACTGGAAAACAGTTTTTATCTTCTCTCTGAACACAACTTCCCCCGCCCCGCAAACACGAACTTCCCAACACCTGCCAGGCTAGGCTGTGGAAGATGGGGTAGAATCGGCATTCTCATCCTGCCAAGAGGAGTATAAATAACTTCAACCATTTTTGGAAAGCAATTCACCAATAGATATTAGAGGTCCTTCTAAATTCCATCTCTGGGAATTTCTCTTAAAGAAATAATCCTAAATGCACAAGAATAATCTAAATGTTCAGTATTGACAAATAGTAAAATAAATTATTATATCCAACCAAATATTGGCACCATTTTAAATAGTCCTAAAAAAAGGCACCTGAGTGGCTAAGTGGGTTAAGCCCCCGACTTCAGCTCAGGTCATGACTCTGCCTTAGGTGAGTTCGAGCCTCACCTCCAGCTCTGGGCTGACAGCTTAGAGCCTGGAGCCTGCTTCAGATTCTGTGTCTCCCTCTCTCTCTGCCCCTCCCCCACTGGTGCTCCGTCTCCTTCTCTCCCCCAAAAATAAATAAACATAAGAAAAGTTAGTCATAAAAATAATGTAATAACATGGGGGAAAATATAATACATATGATATTGTATGATTACAATAAGGATGGAATGATATCAAAGTGTGTATATATGTCAGAATGAGATTTGGGTTTTTTAAAATGTTTTTTTCATTATTATTTGAGAGAGAACATGCGCAAGCAGGAGAGAGAGGCGGAGGGAGAGAGAGGGGGAGAGAGAATCCTAAGCAGGCTCTCCTCCACGCTTAGGCAGGGAGCCTCACGCAGTGCTGATCCCATGATCCTGGGATCATGACCTGAGTGAAAATCAAGACTCCAATACTCAACCAACTCAGTCACCCAGGCGCCCTTCAGGATTTGTTTTTAATCCTGTGCATAAAGAAAAAAAACCCTGGGGGCACCTTGCGTGGCTCAGTCCATTAAGCCTCTGACTTCAGCTCAGGTCATGATCTCACAGTTCATGGGTTGAGCCCTGTGTCTGGCTCTGTGTTGACAGCTCAGAGCCTGGAGCTGCTTCAGATTCTGTGTCTCCCTCTCTCTCTGACCCTCCCCTGCTCATGCTGTCTCTCTCTCTCTCTCTCTCTCAAAAATAAATTAAAAAACATTTTAAAAAATTTAAAAAAAAAAAGGAAAAAGGAAAAAAGCCTGGCAGGAAATGTACCACATGCTAAAATGATTGTGTTGGGCTAGGCTTCTTTAAATTTCCATATAATTTCACACTAAAAATAAAGTTGCCTAAGAATCGTCTGCTCCCTGCCTCAGCTCATACAATTAATAGTCCTAAATACTAGCAAAGCAGCTGGCTCCTTAGAGAGGGCCACACTAATACATAAAAGTATCGCTATGATTTTTTTTCAAGCCTTTTTTTTTTTTTTTTTTAGCAAAATCAGCTGTTTACACACAGCAATATTCTGGGGTGGGGCGAGGGGGGGAGATCAATCAGTTAAATATTTTCTTTCTGGAATCGCAGGGCACATTCTGTCTAGCTTTGCTCCCACGACCCTGGCCTCGGTTCAGGGACTTGTGACCACACAGCTACAGAGCCACCCCATCCGCGCGCGCTCTCCCAGAGCTGGGAATCACACTGACTCAACAAGTGGTACACAAAGCGGCCAAGAATTGTCAGAGGTGTGCGTCACTGTGGAACAATCTGGCGGCAGCCGCGGCGCCAAGGAAACAGTTTGTGTCTATAGTCAGGATGTAGCCGCTGCTCCACCAGGAGAAAGGACGCAAACGCAATTAGCAGTCAACAACTCGGGTATTTGTAAGGAAATAATTACACTTGAGGTGGTCCAGCTTCCAACAGCTAAATGTCACTGGAAAGAGGGAATTCCGTTTAAGTCCAGGATCTACAGGACTTCACACTGTGGGCTTCTAGCAGGACAGCCAAGTGATTTAAGGGAGATCAGCGCCACCTCTCACGAGTTCATGGTGAGACAGTTTGGGGTCACGTTAGCTGCTCTTTCAATTCCTTCTCTCTCTGAGCAGAGCCAGGAGGTGGCCTTGTAAGCAAGCTGGACTTAAAACAGAAGAACCCGGCTCCAAAAAGCACCAATGAGGGGTAGCTGGGTGGCTTAGTCGGTTAAGCCTCCTACTTAGGCTCGGGTCATGATCTCCCGGTCTGTGGGTTCAAGCCCCTCATCAGGCTCTGTGCTGACAGCTCAGAGCCTGGAGCCTGCTTTGGATCTTATGTCTCCCTCTCTCTCTGCCCCTTCCCTGCTCATGCTCTGTCTCTCTCTCTCTCTCTCTCTCAAAAATAAATAAATGTTTAAAACTGTTTTTAAAAAATGAGGTGCTTGAGTTACCTGCCAATATCAACCAATCAAAATGGGGCCCTTCCAACCAATCAGAAGGAGGAAACTTTCTCTATCTAAGTAGGACCTCCCAGGTCTTGGGAGAGGCCAACATAAATATGCGTCCTCGATTTTGTGTCTGTTCAGCTGGAGCTCCAATAAGGCCTTATCCGTGCTCCTGACTTGGGGGTACACCCTGGTCTCTGTTGTCCGTGGAAGAAAGACTTTGTTCACGTGGTAGCCTTCCTGTATTGACAGCTACAAACCCCCCAGATACAAAGCTAAACCCTGGCTGCCCAGCACTATAGAAAGAAGTCCTGGCTTTGGAATTAGGAAAACTTGAGTTCAGATCCAAGCTCAGCCACCTACTAGCTGTGTCTTATTAGCAAGATGTTTACCCTGCCCTAGCCTCGTTTTTATCATCAGTAAAATGGGAATAATAATTTCCGGTTTATAAGATTCTTAGGAGGATCAGAAATGATATGTGTAAACACAGGAGTTACCATATGACCCAGCAATTCCACTCCAAGCTATCTACCCTGTTGGGAGCCATTCTGAGCCCACTAGTCAAGAAAGCTCCTGGTGAGGTTAAAGCAAGTTTGCACTGTCTCTTACCAATCAGATGACGACCAATATCCACCCCCCACTCACTTATTTCTGCTTGAGCACCGACCCCCAAGGTATCTTGTTGATTGGTATCGGAGTGACCTGTCCCCTTATTCTGGCCCTGGTATGATGACTGCACCTTGTGAAGGAACTTACTGTGGGAACTTCTTCTTTTGATTATGGGAACAGACATTGTGTCTCCGGCAGGTCCTGTTTCCCTCCATACTTCCCTTGACCTATGAACAGGCTAATGACCCTTACTCATAAAAGATTGACCTTTACGTGTACAATTCTATTTCTACGGTTGCATTAGTCCAAGATGTTCATACAGCTCAACATGTAAATCAGCTAACCAAAAATGTCTCTCATGGCCTCGCTATTCACGAAATCATAAAGCTAGACACAAAGGTAAATGCACTTGAAGAGGCTATTCTATGTATTGGAAATGAGCTAAACTCTTTAAAGGTATGGTTGGCTCTCCGGTGCCATAAAGAATATAACTGGACAATCAAGTCTTGCCCTGAGACAAAGAGCCTAACTTAGAGAGAAGGAACAGATAAGGGCAGAACATAAGTTACCACATATACCTTTGCTAACTGGTGAGGTATAGCAGCCCCTTCCCTAAGGCCTACTTTCCACAAACACCTTCGCTTACCCTGGCAGCTGTGATGAGGATGGAAAAGGGTATCTACAAACCTATGATTTAATCTTAGTGTTATTAAAATGTGTATGTTATCTTGTTTTTCACTGGGAACACCCTGTGATTTTCTTAGTTACTCAACCTCACTATAATTGGGGCAGTTCTGCAAGAAGACTTCTGTAAAACCTGTTTCTGTACATTTTCCAAAAACATCTTATCACAGAGAGCTATCCATTGTAAAAATTCCATTTTCTGATGCCATGTTAACGTTTGACCTATAAATAAAGACACCAAATCCGACAGGGCAGAGATACCTGCCTGGTGATCAGAAAGAATCTCAGGCCTCTCTCACCCCTCCCTCGCCGACACCGTCCATCCTTCAGGGACCCCTGGACCTGGCCGCAGCTGGACTCTGGCACTACCCAAAAGAAATGGGTCCACATAAACTCTTGCATATGCATGTTTATAGCAGCATTAACTGTCCATCAGCTGATGAATGGATGAAATGGGTCTACAAACAATGGGATTACCCAACAATAAAAAGGAATGAAGGGACGCCTGTGTGGCTCAGTCAGTAAGGCGTCTGACTTCAGCTCACCTCATGATCTCATGGTTTGTGGGTTCGAGTCCTACATGGGGGCTCTGTGCTGACAGCTCAGTGTCTGGAGCTTGCTTCAGATTCTGTGTCTCCCTCTCTCTCTGCCCCTCCCCCACTTGCGTGCTCTCTCTTTCTCTCTCAAAATATGAATAAACATTTCTTAAATTATATAAATAAAATAAATAAATAAGAAGGAATGAAGTACTGTAGATACAATAACAGGGATGAACCTTGAAAACTATGCTAAGTGAAAGAGGTCTGACACAAAAGGCCGCATATCATGAAATCCCATTCACATGAGATGCCCAGAATAGGCAGTTCCGCAGAGACAGAAAGTAGATTTATGGCTGCTTAGGACTGGAAGGGAGCGCTAGGGGTTGGGAGCTCACACAGGCCATACGCTGATTGCACATATCTGCGAATACACCAAAAATCATTATATATTCCAAACAGATGAATGATATGGGGCCACCTGCATGGCTCAGTCGGGTGGAGTGTCAGATTTCGGCTTAGGTCATGTTCTCACAGTTTCTGAGTTCGAGCCCTGTGCCAGGCTCTGTGCTGTCAGTGCAGAGCCAGGTTCTGATCCTCCGTCCCCCTCTCTCTGCCCCTCCTCTACTTGTGCTCTCTCAAAAATAAATAAAAACATTTAAATGGATGAATTGTATGGTATGTGAATTATATCTCAATAAAATTATTATCTAAAAAAAGTATAAAATGCCTACCATAGTTCCACATGTTACGCTTATTATTAGATCTGTCATTCATTTATAGTGTATCTTGCTTCTCCTCATTCTAGAAAGAGGACAGCAAAATGTCTTTAATGCAGTGTGTTTCCTGTTCAAAAGGTAATATTAGAAGCAGAACTGCAATCCTTAAAGAAACTTTTGGGCTTACCATCCCTTTTTTACACATGGGAAAATGAAGACCCAGAAGGCTGGTATTTCTTACTTGAGGAATTGCAAGAGGGACCATTAGAACAGAATTTGAAGGAGGAAAGCAGATCGGCCAGTATATTCCCAGCCAAACAAGACAAGTCTAAAGGCAAGGTGAAGCCTGGTAATCGCCCCTGCCCCCAGTTCAGGGTGCGCCTGGAGGCAGGTTGCAGGGTGAGGCGTCCTGAAGGGAGTCAGCTCATGAAGCGCGCCAGGAGTGACACCTCTGGGCTTTGTTTAGATGAGTTTGATTCTAGGATTGAGGCTAAGCAAGGTCAGATTGGGGCTTTCTGTAAAAATGAAATTCATCTTGTGTCTAGGTTTTGCAGCATGACATGAACGTGGCTCTCAGACTTCCACGTGTGGCGAGTTTGATCTGTCATCAAGTAGCAGCCCCGAAAATTCCCTCTGCAGGGGTCCAGGGAGCTGCCAGCCTCCGGAGCCGCAAGAAGGAAGGCTAAGCACTGAGAGGCGCACCTGTGTGCGGGTCGAGCAGGCGCTGCTGCACACCTTCAGACTCCATGCACAGAGAAACCAGACAGCGGTTTCAGATAAAAGCTGCAAGTCAAGAGACGCCTGGGTGGCTCAGTCAGTTAAGCATCTGACTTCAGCTCAGGTCACGATCTCGCAGTTTGTGGGTTCGAACCCTGCATCGGGCTCTGTGCTGACAGCTCAAAACCTGGACCTGTTTCGGATCCTGTGTCTCCCTCTCTCTCTGCCCCCTCCCCCACTCACACTCTGTCTCTCTCCTCTCAAAAATAAATATTTAAAAATATAAATAAATAAATAAATAGGGAGCCCCAAATCAAAAGTCACAACTTCCAGACTGCAGGTACGGATTTGCAATCTGACTGCCTCTCAAATGGGCAGTTCTCAGTCACATGGAAACAGCCACATGGATGCATTTGTTGAAACACAGTTGACGATTCTCTCAGGTCTTAGCACCACCCAGGAGGCTGCTCAGCCCCTGATACAGAGAAGCAACGGATAGACCAGAAGCCAGACCAGGGCCAGAGCCCCAGGGAACTTGGCAACATCTGGAAACTAGAATTCGCTAGCTACGTACTCCATATCCATTTGCTCCTCCCTCTTTGCTTGGCAAACCTACCTTTTAGCCGTGTAATTACCAACAAGCTAAAAGGCCATATATCTCAGCCCCTCTTGCAGCTAGCTGTGATCACGTGACTGCAATGTAATTACTGATATATACATGGAAGTGTCCTATGAAACTCTGCAGGAAGTACCTTGAAGACAGGTACACTCCCTTCTTCTTCTACCCTGTTGCTGGGAACTCAGATGTGAAGACCGGAGCCCCAGCAGCCATCATGAACATGAGAGTGAAGGCCACACCTTATCAGCAGCTGCAGATTAGTGACGGAAGGAGCCTGGGGCTCTGGAAACTCTTTGGAAGTACCATATCAACTCTGAATTTCCTACCTCCAAACTTTTTATGTGAGAGAAAAATAAGCTTTTAATCATGTTGAATCCTGCTCTATTATACCCTCAGTTGTATTTGCTTTGCTTTTATCTGTTTTGCTTTTAAAGTGTATTTTCTCCAGAAAGTTTTTTTTTTTTAACTTTCAGATGAAAAGACCTGCAAGTGTGTCTTCAAAGACAAATTCTCTCATGGAAACTGCACTCAATCGCGGGTGTGAAGAAAATGAGTCTTAGGGAGACCACCTGGGTCTGAAGAATACTTCCAGAAACTCTACAGAGATTCACTGCTTTATCCTTTCCTAAACCACAAAAAATTTAATTTGGTAAAGCTGAATGAACACATTCCTGTTACCAACCAGCAATAGCAATAGCACACTATCCCTTTTAGCACAATACACAACAAACACAGGATAAGCAAGCCCCTTCCCCTACACTGTCTCCCAGAACTACATGAAATACATGATTGGTTTCAGAGATTCACATCAAAGACCAATTTTGTGGTCTTACAAAGTAAGTTGGGCTAAGTGGACAGCACTTGAAGAATGTCTACTCTCATGAAAAAGAAAAAAGCAGACTGATGGGAGGCATAGAACCATAAAGAATTAAATATGATCCCCTTTCCAGCCCCAGAGACTGTCCAGTACCAGGACTCCCATGATGCCGGTCCCTGTGCACCCTCAAATACACAATCAGAGCTTGGGGGAGAGAGCCCGCACAGGAAAGGCACAAATGCCCCCTGAGCGAGCCTTCTGGACTCGGCAGAATTGCCAACCCAGAGCTGACAGAGCCATCTCCCTTCTTGGGCTTTGTGACAAGCACACTCTGCTCAGCAGCTTAATGGCCCCTCTTTGAGCATCCCCAGAAATGCACCTGTGATGACTTCCCATCCACTACCCGCTAGGTGGGGTAAGTCTTCAACCACACTGAATGAGCCTGCTGAAGCTACACTGTGGAGCTGGAAGGGGGGAGAATTTGCAGCAGACACTGGGTACCCGCCCAGATGCCCTGGACCCCCCTTCTGGGGCTGTGCACCCACACTCCAGCGTCTGTGTGCTCTGCTACCGAGAGCCACAATGACAGTCTGCTTAGTGGATTCCTCTCCACCTACTGGAGCCACATCACTCACGTGGGGAGTGGAAACATTTGGGCAATTATGTCCCTCAGGGTGGCCTTCACTGATGGCTGATGGGGACAGGGGTCCAGCTCCTTCCCTCCAGAAGAGACAAACTCCGAGGTGCAATTTACACTCCAGACACCCTTTGGGCTCAGGCTGCAGTCAGACCCTTGCTAGGCTCTTTCTCCTTTCCTGTTCTGCTTCCTCCACCCCCTCCTCCCGAGAGCACCTCCTTTACAAATCACTTGGGCCTGCATCCTTGGCTGAGGTCTACTTTGGAAAGAAGTTTGTTTGTGCCCATACATACAAACAGAATGATCATCGAACTTGATGCTAGGGTCCACTGAGGAAAGTGGTACTCTCCTGGACATTCTATTAGTTGATGTTTCCCACCACAGTAAGAATTTGGAAACACAATCAGACACTTAATTAAATGAGGCTCAGAGCTTTCTCCCTACAGTAAACACTGACACCTGATCACACACACTTCCTTCTCCACTCTGCACATGGGGGACCCTTGGAGGAAACAAAGGACAAACTGCAGCTGAGGTAGTGGCTGCTAATAAGCTGAAATTTGAAAGAAAGCCTACTTTTCCTCAAAAAGACACCCCCCACCCAAATCTGAGACCAAAATTCCATCATTAGGGACTCATTCCTTTAGGTAGATTTTGCTTCTCCAGACCTGCACTAGGAGGGAGGGAGGGAAGGAGGAAGAGAGAGAGAGACAGAGAGAGACAGACCAGAGAGAGAGAGAGAGAGACAGAGAGACAGACAGAGAGAGAGAGAGAGAGAGAGAGAAGGAAGGAAGGAAGGAAAGAAAGAAAGAAAGAAAGAAAGAAAGAAAGAAAGAAAGAAAGAAAGAAAGAAAGAAAGACAGACCTAGCTATTATCAGATATTAACATCTTTGCTGCAATTGATTTAATCAGGGGGCTCCCGTAAAGTTTCTCATGGTAATTATAGTTATAGGGAGAAGAAATATTTTTAAAGGGAGGTATTCTGGGGAATGAGGCAGAGAGAGCCGGGAAAGTGGCCAATAGGGAAGGAAACAGAAGCAGACAGAATTTATAAATGGGAGCTAAGGAACCAAAGGCGACTTATCCTCTTTACAATTTTAAATCATAGAATCATAGAATTTTATAACCTCAAGAATCTAAATATTACCTAGTATAGTGGTTTTCTAAGTTATATTGACAATTTACTTTTCGCATAAATGTTACGGGAACCCTAATATTTAAAACAGGTGAAGGGAGACACCTGGGTGGCTCAGTCAGTTAAGTGTCAAACTTCGGCTCAGGTCATGATCCCCCAGTTTGTGGGTTCGAGCCCCACATCAGGCTCTGAGCTGACAGCCAGCTCAGAGCCTGGAGCCTGCTTCAGATTCTGTGTCTCCCTTTCTCTCTCTGTCCCTCCCCTGATTGCACTCTGTCTCTCTTTCAAAAATAAATAAACATTAGAGGTGTCTGGGTGGCTCAGTCGGTTAGGTGTCCAACTTCGGCTCAGGTCATGATCACACGATTCGTGGGTTCGAGCCCCGCGTCGGGCTCTATGCTGACAGCTCAGAGCCTGGAGACTGCTTCAGATTCTGTGTCTTCCTCTCCCTCTGACCCTCCCCTGCTCACGCTGTCTCTCTCTGTCTCTCTCTCGCTCTCTCTCTCAGAAATAAATAAAAATTAAAAAAAAAATTTTTTTTAATGTTTTATTTATTTCTGAGAGAGAGAGAGACAGCGTGAGCAGGGGAGGGTCAGAGAGAGAGGGAGACACAGACTCTGAAATAGGCTCCAGGCTCTGAGCTGGCAGTCAGCACAGAGCCCGACACGGGGCTCGAACCCACGAACCGCGAGATCATGACCTAAGCGAAAGTCGGACGCTTAACCGACTGAGCCACCCATGTGCCCCAAACATTAAAAAATTTTTAAATAATAAATATTAAAAATTTTTAATTAAAAAAATAAAAGAGATGAAAAGGAAATTGGTCTAGTAACAGCTTGCTTGGCTGCCCCCTGGGCATTTTACTCTTACTGTACCAATTCAATGGCACGCAGGTTAAATAACAGCTAATACAAGCTGGAGGTAGGATTCGAACCCAGGCTCTCTGACTCCAAACCAGCCATTCTGTTTCTCCTAATTCAGCCTCCCCATCTCGTAGATGCATAAACCAAGGCTGAGCACAGGAAAGTGGGCTGTGTACAGTCAGAAGGTTGATTACTGCAGAGCAGGACCCGGAATCGAGGGTGCCAGCTTTGAGCTCAGAGTTCTACAGGGCTTCCTCAAGCCCCAGGGACCAGGTCAGGGGTCTTCATGAAGAAGCCCCAGGCTTTAGCATGGTTCCCCCAAGCCTTCAGGACCAGCTCCCTGCATCCCATCAGTCTCCCTGCTGCCCCTCCAGTTCATGTGTGAATCATGCTCCTGGGCCACTGCCAGAAATGCCACACAGTCCCCTCCTCACTCCCTTTCCTCAAGTTGTCCTCAGAGAAGGGACTCTTCAGGAGACCTTCCTCTGCTCATCAGAGTTTCACTAGGGCATCATCTCCCTCCTATGATTCTGTGAAACTACCCCCACATCCCTGCCCACCTGGTCCGTCCCTCCTCCTCACTAAGTGTGCACGCTCGCTCCTCCACAGGCAACTGTCTTTACTCCTGTGCACACCTGCCTCCCCCTCTGACCAAACCCTTCAAGAAGTCAGCCCCACCTGTTACTTACCTTTGTTCCCAGAACCTAGTGTGGAGCTGGCACTTAGGCGTGCTCCCCCGACACGGAATGAATAATATAAATGGCCATGGAGAGCACACTCCAAAATAAATGGAGCACCTGGGTGACTCAGTTGGTTAAGCGTCTAACTCTTGATTTCGGTTCAGGTCATGATCTCGAGTTTCATGGGATCGAACCCCACATCAGGCTCTGTGCTGGCAGGACAGAGCCTGCTTGGATTCTCTCTCCCTTTCTCTCTGCCTCTCCTCCCCCTTCTCTCTTTCCCTCTCTCTCTGCCCCTCCTCCCACTATCTCTCTCTCTCTCCCCCTCTGTCTCTCTCTCTCTCAAAATAAATAAGCATTTTTAAAACTTAAAAAAAATAAAAATGGCTGTCAAGTATATTTCGAACCCCTCCTCAATTTTTTTCATCTTTCTTTGTAGAAGTTTAATCAAAAGTTAAACAATAATTGTTTTTTATAATAAACACAAAAAATCACCTAAAACCGAATGATTAAATATATACTTTTGCCCATGGACTGTATGGCCTTTTCTGAACATGCAGTTCCACCCAAGCAACACACACAAGATTTCCCACGAGTCAGCTGATCTTCAGCCTGGTGGGGGGCGGGGTGCAGAAGGGACAAGCCCAGCTGCCCATCCACTCTCGAGCTCCCCTCCTCCCTCTCTGTCAAGTGGTGCCCAAATCCCTCTGTCACATCCCTCCAGAAACAAGGAGCCAAAACCATCTCCAAGGCAGCTCATTCCACCGAAACACAGTTGTGACTCCTAAAATAAGTCAGAGCAAACCAGAGAAAAGCATCCTAGGTTCCACCTTAATCTGCCTCAGTGTAACTGTTCCCTTCCTGGTTCTCCCCTGGGTCCACTCAGATCCAGTGTAATCCCTTTTCCAAGAACTAGCCTTTCAGAATCCTCTAAAGTCCCATCAGACTCTTCAGATTAAAACTCTCAGTTCTGCCAGCCATTCCCCCCAAGATATGGCTTTGAATCCCCCACCATCCTAATTGCCTTTGCAGCAACTGCATAGTCTGTTGATGGCGCCCTGAGTGCCGTGGTTTTTTTAATTAACACTTTGGACAGCTACAGCCCAGTGATTCCTCAGAGCTCATGGTCAACCTGCTCCTCTGAGTCTTTTCCATTCGTGCTGCTGCTGAGCCATGTCCTTCCCATTCTAAACAGGGCAGCTGGATTCATGGACCTTAAATATATCCCTGGCAAACTTCCCTTTGTCTCTGTAAATGTGGCAGCAGAGACTGCCAGCTGTTGGTCAAGACCCATTCCCTCTTTTTTCCAGGCACACAGCTAGATGGCACTGCCTAGCCTCCCTGGTGGGTAGGTGTGGCCATATGACTTAGTCACAGCCACACAGAGCATAAGCAACTCAAGGTATTTAAGAAATAAGTATGACATCAGAATAACCACAAAGCTCTTGAGAAATGTCTCTCCTTATAGAGGGACTCTGACTAATAACTGAGGAATGAATGACAGAATTAGAATATCATCACTTTACAAATTCTTAATGAAATCGTACATTTACACAGTGATATACACCATCCTCTATGAGGTAAACTTGCCCCCAAAATCAACCTGAATCTGGACAAGGCTCTAGATATAATTATAAGTTTAGAGGAAATGAGAGACGAACATGTTGAACCACACAGTGGAGATGCAATCGGCAAAACCCACACTGTGGGAGACTATAATACAAGCAGCCTAGCCAAAAAATTACAAGGGGCCAAAGGGCAGCTGGAGGCCTATAAATTAAGAGAGACTCAAGAGACATATAGAGCAACTGCAGTGTGTCCCTCCTTGATTCAAACAAGCTGTTGAGAAGGAGAGAGAATATGAATCAGGGAAATGTGAACACCGAAGAGGTATTTGATAATATTAAGAAACTGTTGTCAGCATATTAGGAGTAATACTGATGTTATGCTTGTTAAAAACAGAGTCCTTCTCTATTAGAGATAGAGTAAAACCTTGGTTTGCAAGCATAATTCATTCCGGAGACACGCTTGTAATCCAAAGCACCTCTATATCAAAGCGAAGTTCAAGAACCATTGGTTCAGTTTTGATCATGTGACATTTGGCGTCATGTATGACTCGTATTGCAAGACATCACTCGTTTAGCAAGTTAAAACTTATTAGAAATGTTTGTGCGATTGGTGGAACACCCGCAGAACAAGTTACTTGCAATCCAAGGTTTTACTCTACATACTTACATATCAAATGATAGGATGCCAGGGGTTGACTTCAAAACAATCTAACTGGGGAGGGGAAGCAGGAAGCAGGTGGAGGGATGTGGACCAAACAAGAATGGGCTTAAACTGATCGTTGTTGAATCTGAATGATGAGTATTTGGGATGCACTTTAGTATCTCACTCTTTTTATACATGTTTGAAATATTCCACAGCAGAAATAATATTTTTTTTAAAGCACGCTCTTCTCTTTCTGGATGCACATCTAGAGGTAGATGTTAACAAGGCCCTTGGGAATGGAAGGAACCACAAGATGGAAGGAGCCTGAGTCCTCACAGAAGGTCATCTGTCAGCCACTGACATCCACCTCAGACTGTTATGTGAACCAGAAATAAATTTTTGTTATGTATGAGCCATTATAACATGTTCAGTCTATTTGTTTCCACAGCTCACTCTATACATAAAATAGGGCAATAAATACTTTGGTCTTGGCCCATAATTGATTCTATGGTATCTTTCCAAAAGGATTCTTTTATACAAATTATTTCCCCTCACTCTGCTATTTGGGCATTCTGGCAATTGGGCTTTAAAATGAAAATGCCAAGTATAGCATTTTTAAAGGTTAGGTGATATCCTGTAGCTGCCATTAGAAAACTTCTACAGTGAGACCAACTCAATGAATCAATACCCTTTGAGTAGTAATTTTGTTATGAATCCACCTAATTATACTAACCCCTGCCACAATGCTCTGTTTTGTCCAGAGATTATTATGTCCCTGTCAGCTGCCTTGTTAAAGCTCTAACTAGGTCATTGACAGTTGGGTCTGCTAACTCTGTTAGAAAAAAGGAAATAAGATCAGATTTGACTTATTCTTAGTAAATCCACACTAACTGTATCGATCACTTTCGATTCTAAGTGGTCACAGGCAATTCCCTTAATAATTTATTCTAGACTCTTGAACTGAGTTAGGTTGTCAAACTCATCATTCTATAATGGGGGGGGGGGGAGCCATCTTTCCCCTTTCAAAAATCAAAATGACATTTGCAAATCTCCAAACTTCCAACACCACTCCCATCTTCAACGATTCCTCAAATCCACCCCCAGTGGTTGGGTGATCCCACTTGGAGATTCCCTGAGAAATACTTTCTTTGCTTCAAGATTCTTGAAATCATTTAGAGAAACTCAGGCTCTTCACTTCAATTCCCTTTTTATCAGTATGAACCCTAGCATTCCTCTTGAGACCATCTTCCTTAAGAGAGAAGAGAAGCAGAATAAGAATACAGTCATTCTACATGGCTTCTGTCAATTACATTCACCATATTCATCTTCCAGAGCAGTTAGCGGTTTCCTTTGAAAGAAATGGTAGGCTCCTGTTTGCTTGAATCCTTCTAGCACACTTCTGTGCCCCAGCTCCCCTTTAGCCTCTTGGAGAATGCATACAGGAGGCACAAAGACAATTGCACACTCTCTGTCACTAACTGGGGACAGTCTTCTCCCCCATGACCCAGGTAAGCAGTGTTCCAACTTCAGAGCAATGCTTCAATGTCAGGCCAAGGCTGGCAGACAGCAGACTTCCCCAGGCCCCACTAACCCAGTAGCATTAGAACAAAGAGAATAAAGGAAGAATGGACAAGGAGAATGCCTCACAATAGAAAGAAGTGATATAGCAGAATCCCTTTACTTGAAATTCCTTTACTCCTCCTATCTAAATCTCTTCTTCCTAGAATAATGGCTTCCTGTGCTTCTAACGGTTCCCTTTCAGTTTCAGCTCACACCAAGATGCTATCCATGAAACAGAGACCATCCTCGAGTGCCCCCTAGAGTGTAATATACCCAAGCCATCTCTGTCCCTCAACAGAAAGCCTTTGGTATTTTTGTTTCAAAACTAAGCAAGAGTCCTTTTGTCCTAGACATTTTTGTTTCAAATCTCAAATCATTCTCAACTTTAACTTTTGTGACACTATTTTTATAGTCTTATATTCAATCCTATGCTTTTTCTTTCCTCTTTCACAGATGGCCATTCATGCAAATGCTATTTCAACCAAAAAAAAAAAAAAAAAAAACCCCAAAAATCCTATGTGGGGCTGCTTAGATGCTTCCGTCCCCTTCCTTCCACTGACGTGGGGTCTTCTGGTGCTTGACCAAGGAACTGTACCAACATTTTCCCTAAAACTTGTGAAACCACCTCCTTCAAGCCCACAACGTGCACCTCATGCCCTGCTTTCCTCTGCTATCAGTACGATAGAGGTAGTTATCAAATAGACAAAGCCAGTCACAGATCACTTTAAACCCTGCAAGAGCTGGCTATATGAAAAAGAAATGCAACATTCCATCAAGGTCAAAAGTCTTTGGAGTTAGATGGGAAAGACATTAATTTTTTTCAGTTTATTTATTTATTTAGAGAGCACACAAGCTGGGGAAGGGCAGAGAGAAGGAAAGACAGAATCTCAAGCACCATCAGCCCAGAGTCTGATGACCATGAGATCATAACCTGAGCCGAGATCAAGAGTCAGAAGCTTGACTGACTGCCACCCAGGTGCCCTGAAATATTTATATTTTTTAAGAACCAGTAAAATGCAAAATCCAAGCAGGTTATCCAACTAGGTAAGACTGTATGTAGACAGAAGAATGAAGAAAGCTACCCCATACAACTTGAATCCAGGGACATGAGCTAAATGACCACACATCCCCTTGAAGGCGTGGAGCCTGAGGGCATACCCCAATACATACTGTGTTCACTGAGGCCTGACAAGCATCCAGCAGGGTCCAGATCAAGGTCTGGTCATTGTTCCAGCCCAAGCTAGTGAAGAAGGCAGCTCCCAAAATTGTGTGAAGTGACCTACTAATTTCCATAGTGGGTACATGTCTTTCAATCTTATTAGAATGTGCTGGACTTAAAATAGTAAGTAAGTGTGAATTGAACATAAAAGGTGGAGGAAGAATTTAGGTCTGTATAAACAAAAGTCATGCATGAGGACACCAAAGACTGCCGTCTTTTCCTCAAGTTTGCCTCCATGGTCACTTCACCATCCAGTCTCTCCTTGGCGCTGGGATGAGGATAACAGTGTGACATGTGTCTCTCTCTGGCCTCAGGGAGGACAACCTCCAACCAGACAAGTGAGAGACCTGTCAGACCGTGTGCTCCCAGCTGAGCTCCGTGGTGGGCAGCCAGGTGGTTCAGCCCTGAATCGCGCCCAACATACCCCTGGGCCATTTGGGGACTTTGTTCCATTTGCTCCATCTGGCTTTGTAGAATCCTTGCCTGAAAATACCTAGACTCCTCCAGTCTTTTATCCTCACTTGCATGCTCCTGAATGGCTTGCTCCACCAGCCCTGAAGATTCCCAAGAAAGGTTATATTTCATTCCTATTTAGCAGCATCCCCAGCTTCACTGAAAATCTACCTCCCTTCAGTAAGAGCTAGCTCCCCTTTTATCACCATAGGTTCTAACATTCCAGAATAAAACACTATTGTCCACCTGCAGACTTGTAGGGTGAGGGAATTCAGATAATCCAATAGGTAATTTGAAAGCTGACCCAGCTACTTCCTAGCTACAGGACTTTGCTCAGCCTCTCTGACCCTCAGTTTCCCAATCTGTAAAAATATATCCAAAAATTATACCAGCAACTAAGGCTGCTGTAGGAACTAAAAATGGTATAACCCACATAATCACTCAGCACAGCACCTGGCACTCAGAAAAGAGCTCCATGAATACCGCCGTCATTACAGATGCCAAGAGCATTGAAGACTGTCCACTAGCTCGCAGGAGATACAAAGCCAGACTTCACTGAAATGGTTCACTTTAGTCTTACATTTACAAGAAATGACTTAACAGACTTTGCCCCTCCCATTATTTCTCGCATGCCAGCTAACCGCAGCTCTGAACTAAAAGCAACCAGGATCTGAAGCCAGCAAATGGAACTTTAAGAGAAAATTGAGCAAATTCAATGAGCTTATAGAAAAGACGTAAGTCTTCTCGGTATGTCATTTGCACTCTCTGCAGCTATCTTGTAAATTCCTGGAAAGTGGAGACTTGCAACTTTTTAATCAAAATTCAATTAGCACCTTGCATTCAATAAGCACTCAATGATGAGGAGTATAAATGAAAAATGTCTCCAGTCACCTACGTACCAGGAAACTCAATCTTCATTCTCTTTCGTAGAAGCCACACTCTCCCAGCTTTTGTCCAAGAATGATGCAGCAAAGATTTCTGAGCATCTGCCTGAGAGCACCTTTTACCTCCCACTCACTTCCCACTCCCCCTCCCCTCCCCACATTCGGTTTCCATCTCCTCCGTGAAGTCACCACGGTAGGAAATAGAGAATTACTTTTCAATAAGAATAATCTAGAAAAAATACTGGGATGTGAGTTCCATCTATATAGGAACGTGCTAACTATATAAATTGGGGCCAATCCATCAGGATGCAGCCTGTGGGCCTCACACCTGGCATTGTTCTTACAAGCCCAAATCACAATCTTTTCCTGACAATCTCCTAAAGATTTCATTTCACAACAAGCTCTAGGCTTACCCAATAGTTTTGCAAAGTTGCCCTCCTATTAAGGAGAGCATCCTCTCCAAACATGCATTTGAGGAAGAAAACCCAAGGGCTTTACAGTTTACACCAATAAATATATTAGAAAAAGCTCAGGTTCTCAAATCCCAGGGCTCTGTGGATGCTGTCAGACAATTCAGCCACCTAATAAAGGTCTCACATGTCAAAACCTCTAGGGTATTTTCTTGTTCAATCTGGCTTCTTAAACAGCAGTTTTACTTTCTGATACATAGAGAATCAGGAACAAACTAAAAGAGATGAAGTTTAATAGCAAATAGCACATCAAATTACTTCAAGAGCAGTGGGGAATGTCAAGGCTTCCAAACATCCCGAGTTGCACTGTAAAATTTGATCAGAGATAGTTAAATGTTGCCTTAGAGAGAGGCTATCTTCCAGGTCAAGTGAAGTCTGGGACTACCAGAAAAAGATCTGCTATATAATGAGTGGGCTTAACACTCCTAAGGAGTGAAGGAATGAAGAAACCAGAAGATGAAGGGTCATTTGCTAGTGATATATATACATATAAAATATATTGCATTGTATATATACATACTGTATATATACATATTATATGTTACATATATTACATAATTATGTATTACATAAATCACACAAATGCACATCTTACATATTACATAAATGTATACTATATAATATATACATATACAGTATGTATACTATACAGTGGAATATTATCTTGCCTTTTAAAAAGAAGGAAATGTAGGGGTGCCTCGGTGGCTCAGTCGGGTGAGCGTCAGACATCGGCTCACGTCATGATCTCAGTGCTCGCAAGTTCGAGCCCCACATCGGGTTCTGTGCTGACAGCTCAGAGCCTGGAGCCTGCTTCGGATTCTGTGTCTCTCTCTCTCTCTCTGCCCCTCCTCCACTCGTGCTCTGTCTCTCTCTCTCCCTCTCTCTCAAAAATAAACATTAAAAAATTTTTTTAAAGAAATAAACAAAATAAAAAGAAGGAAATGTAGCCATTTGCAACAATATGGATGAAACTAGAGAACTGTATGCTAAGTGAAACAAGCCAGACACAGAATAACAAATACTGCATATTCTCACTTGCACGCGGATCTAAAACAGTCACACTCATAGAGGTAGAGAATAGGATGGCGGTTGCCTGGGGAGAGAGGGTGGAGGAAATGGGGAGATGATGGTCAAGGGGTGCAAAGTTTCAGTTATACAAGATACCTAGCTTGGAAGGCCTAATGTACAGTAATGTGACTCTAGTTAACAGCACTGTATTGTATCCTTAAAATCTGCGAAGAGGGTAAATCTTAAATGTTCTCACCACAAAAAAAACGGTGATGGATGTGTGTGAGGTGATGGCTATGCTAATTAACTTGACTATGGTGATTATTTGACAACGTATATATCTATATAAAAACACTAAGTGGAGCACCTGGGTGGCCCAGTCTGTTGAGCGTCTGACTCTTAATTTTGGCTCAGGTCATGATCTCACGAACCATGAGATCCCCACATTGGATTCTGCACTGATAGTTCAGAGCCTGCTTGAGAGTCTCTCTTTCTCCCTCTCTCTCTGCCCCTCCTCCACATGCTTACTCTCTCTCTCTCTCAAAATAAATAAATCAATATTAAAAAATACAAAGTTATGCACCTTAAATATATACCATTTTTATTAGTCAATTATACTTCAATAAAGCTGGGTTTGGGGGAATAAAGGTCACTGTCAAAAATGTATTAACTTGGGAGATGCCAGACATCAATCCATAACAGCAGTACATAAGAGATAGTCTTTGGCTTTTATGGAGCTTAGAGTAAAAAGAACTTGTCATTCCACCAAAAAATCAGATCCCAGGCTTCCACATGATGGGCAGGGATTGTGGGTTTTATCTAGGCAGATTGCAACACACAAAAACAAACGGCAGGAAGAGAGGAAGTGGGAGCCAAGTACTCCCCATGGGTTTAGAACAACATGGTCCACGCACTTGTCTTGTTTCGTCCCAAGGCCAGTACCTGCCTGTTGCTGGGGGGTGGATGCCCAAGGTTCTACCACAGGTTAGACATCCTTCTCTCACCCTTTCTTCAATTCTGTGCTCAGTAAACAACATCCTTGTCATAACGAGGCTTTCCAGCTATGGCAGAGACCATTAGTGACTTTCATAATACTTGTTTTTCTTAATAATAAAATATCTCGAGGCGCCTGGGTGGCTCGGTCAGTTGAGCGTCTGACTTCGGCTCAGGTCATGATCTCACAGTTCGTGGGTTCGAGCCCCGTGTCGGGCTCTGTGCTGACAGCTCAGAGCCTGGAGCCTGTTTCAGATTCTGTATCTCCCTCTCTCTGTGACCCTCCCCTGCTCATGCTGTCTCTCTCTCTCTCTCAGAAATAAATTAAAAAAAATAATAATAATAATAAAATATCTCACTGGGTAGATGTCCACCTGGAGTAGAGACTACATTTCCTAGGGGCCCTTGCAGTCAGCCTTGACCTTATGACTTAATTCTGGCCAATGGGACATGAGAAGAGTTATATGTGCCCTCTGGATCCAGCTCCCAGAGGAAATATATTTTCCCTTCCTTTCTCTTTTCTTCCCTCCTACTGGCTGGAAAGCAGGCAAGGTAGGGGGCACTCTTAGACTCTGTGGATGAAGCCACACCCAAGAGATGTAAAGTAAATAGGAGGAAACTGATCTCATATGGTCTTCTCTGGGCTTAGGCTTTTAATGTGACAGAAACTAAACTTCTCTCGCATTCGGACTCCTATGAAATCTGGATCTCTGTCTTGTTCAGTTGAACGCATATCCTGTCTAGTAGACTATGTAAATCTCCCCTTACAGAAAGTACAGCCAGAAGCCACATGTGTTCATCTCTCTTGTAGTCCTGTTTCATACAACAAATTAATATTCTAGCGGTCAACCAGAGAGCAGCAGTTAGTCTTCCATAGCCAGCCTGCCAGCCAAGGCTAAGAGCAAATTCCCCAGAGTCCAGTTGCCTGGGAGGGCGTCTCTGGAGCCAGCCTCTAAGCCCTACGGCAATAAAAGCACTTCAAACGGCATAGAGGATGTTGAAACTTTCCCATAACACAAGTAATAAAGGTGCATCCAGAACATTCTCAAGAATCTGAATGACCAGAGCTGCTATCTCATTATTGCCAAAGGCCTTTGGGGTCCTCTGTCCACTTTCCCCCATGGGAAAAGTGGCTTGGCCAGAGTGTTCAAGGGAAGTGCATGTTTGTGCTAATCCATGATCCTAGGGTGACTAATTTGTCCCAGTTTTCCCTGTAAGCACTAAACACCTCTCAGTCCTTGAACTCCTCAGTCTCAGGCAACTAAGAACAGCTGATCACCCTATGTGATCTAGTTCTAGAGTTTGGGCATCCGCATCCGACTCCATACAGCCCGTTAGGTGTGTCATCTTTATTGTTTCACTCAACCATCACCACAATATATTGTAAGCACACCTGTGAGCTCCTCCCACCACTCATCACAGTGCCTTGCACCCACCTGGAAATAACGAAGGGCTTTCTGAACTGGATTATATTCAAGCGGGTGCCCTTATGTTTTGTAGTCAAACTGTTGAAAGGTCACCATTGGTAAAAGAGAAAAACGATTCTACAGGGTAGTGAAGGAAGGAAATGCCATATTTCACAAAACATTTTCAAGTCAGGAAATAATGAGATGTACGTCTAATGTGATGCTCTGCATATGAAACATTTAGACAGTGGCATTCCCAGCCCTATGGTGTTACAAAGCCTGAAGACTGATTACTGACGTCGCCTACTCTAAAACTTGGGAGGAAGATTGTAAAGCAAATTATGATTAAGCACGCTTCACAAGTCAGAGGCACCAAAACTGACTAATAAGGACAGACTAGTTTTAATTAAGAATGGTTCTGAACTTCTCTCCTGGAGCTGAGGCATACATTAAGTGATGACTACTGTTGCTCAAAGTTTGTTCCTATGGCTGCACTTATCACTCTAAACTGCTGTGACCCTCTGTCATCTGCCGACATGCCTGTCATTACTCTGAGACGGGAAGTTCCTGGAGGGCAGGGACGCCTGGCACAGCGCTGAACACGTGCCTGGCATTCAATGAATATCCATTCTGAGCTGTTTCTCACTCACAACACTTCTGACACCAAATGTGTCTGTTGTGTCCTGACACCAACCAATTCAACTCTCCAGACACCGACGGAGTATTCAACAGTTCAGTTCAATTCTGACCCAGCAGGTTAAGGGCTCAGCCCCACAAGACTGCTCCCACTTCAGATGCCAGCTGCAAGTCCAGGCCACCTGTACTATAACCAACCAGCTATAAAGTCAAGGAGTTCCCATGACCCCTTTCTCAGGTTCAGCAATTTGCTAGAATAACTCTCATAATCATGAAACCTCTTAGGATTACTGGCTTGTTATAAAGGATACAACTCAGAACAGCCAAATAGAAGAGATGCACAGAACCAGACATGGGCTGGGAGGATGGGGGGTTGAAGGACAAGGTTTCCATGCCCTCTCCAGGTGCACCACCTTCCCAGAACCTCGATGTGTTCACCAACCTGGAAGCTCCCAAATCCTGAGGTTTGGGGGCTTTATGGAGGCTCCATTACATGGGCATAGTTGGTTTAATCATTGGCCGTTACTGATTGACTCAATCTCTATCCTCTCTCTCAGGAGATAGGGAATGGGGATGAAAGTTCCCACTTTATTTATTTTTTTAAAGAGAGTGTGATCAGGAGAGAAGGGGGGGATCTTAAGCAGGCTTCACACTCAGCACATAGCCTGATGCAAGGCTTGATCTCAGGACCCTGGGATCATGACCTGAGCCTAAATCAAGAATCAACTGAACCACCCAGACATCCCAAAAGTTCGAACTTTCTAACCATATCTTGGTCTTTTTGGAGACCAGCCCACATTCTGAAGCTACCTAGGGGCCCCAGCTACCAGTCACCCCATTAGCATTCAAGAAACACTCTTTCCACTCTTAGATTCCAAGCTCTTAGAAGTTGTTAGGTCAGGATCCAAGGACTAAGACCAAATATTATGAAAGATGTTCCTATCACTCCATCACTCAGGAACTCACAAAGGTTTTAGGAGCCCTGTGCCAGGAATCAGATACAAAGGCCAAATCTAGAATTTTTAAAAATTATTTTACAGTATCACATCCTTAGATGTCATCAAAGTTTCCCCAATCCCTAGATAAGCCTTTCTGGACAGGCAGAATAGTGCAAGAGCAAAAAGCAAGAACTCGGCCAGACTGCTTCTGAGTGCCTGGTTCCCTAAATTTATACAATGGGAATAAAATAGCACCTAACTCACAGTGTTTCTGAGGATTAAATGAGTTATGTTCAAAGCCTCTGGAATTCTGGCCGGCATAGAGTAAATGCCAGAAAGTATTGCTCCTGCTAGTATTTGACAATATGAGACCATCTTTTCATTGTAAAACTTTGAATAGCCCAGAAGTTTATTTACTAAAATGTTAAGTGAAAAAAGTAAGCTACAGAAGAGTATGTATGGAATGAGTCCATTTATATAAGAAAAAACATGTGTAGATACCCTAAAGGCACCTAGAAAATGGCTTCCTGAAAGGAGAGCAGGGAGGGATGGGGAGGGGGAAGGAAAAAGCAAGAGAAGAAAGTAAATGGAACAGTCACATTTTGCTTTCTTCACTCTGGTATCATTTGAATCTCTTGTAGTAGGAATGTAATCATGTCTCATATGTGCATTTAAAAAATAATAATAAAAGTGGTTGGCTCAGTTAGTTGAGCGTCCAACTTCAGCTCAATCATGATCTCACAGTTCATGAGTTCGAGCCCTGCATCATGCTCAGTGCTATCAGCACAGAACCCACTTCAGATCCTCTGCCCCCTCTATCTCTTCCCTTTCCCCACTTGCACTACCCCCCCTTCTTTCTTTCTCAAAAATAAAGAAACATTAAAAAATAATAATGATAAAACAAAAAATGTACAAAAACTGGCCCCAAGATATGGTACCTGGAGTTGCCCTACTGAAAAGTTGGAAACATATTACCACCCACCCATTGGGCCAACCACATTTCCAGGGTGACTGCTGTGTGCTGGGCTTCACTTTCAGCCAGAGCTTTTCATCCTAAGCACTCTTGACATTTCGTGCTGGTTAATTCTTTGTTGAGGGGGTTCTCCTTGTGCTGTAGGATGATGAGCAGGATCCCTGGCCTCTACCCCATTAGATGCAGGTGGTACGTCCCCACTTTGACAACCGAAAATGTCTCCAGATGTTGCTAAATGTCCCCTGGGGGAAGTCACCCTATTTGAGAACTAACATTTGCCCATTTTATGAAAATGAGCCAATCATTGCCACCTTTTTTTTTTTTTTAAAGGACTGTGGTGCAATGCAAAGCCACCATAAACCTGGAGCCGTGAGGGGAGGCCCAGAGCACACAGAACTGGACTGTGGGCTTGGGCGCCTGGGCAGCTCAGTCAGTTAAGAATTGGACTGTAGGCTTGATATGCCTATTCCTTCCTAGTAGCGACTGAACAACACAAAGAACATTATCCACTTCCTCTCAGTAAACATTCTCTCTCCTAAGACTGTAAAAAAACAATCCACAATATTTGGTTTGCAAAACAATCCTTCCTCACATCTGCCTCTGCTCCCTTTCGGTCTCACAAGAAAATGTCATCTCTTTCCCCTGGGTCCAATGCAATGATGACAGTTTGCATTTATATTGTCTGTTCTGCCAGGAGAGGGCGTAAAGAGCTAAACCACATGGGGGACTTTTGAGAAACTACCAGGAATCAGGCACACTGAAGGATCGCGTCTCTGGGAAAGGTTTGGGTAGCTGAAGAGGCCAAACTGAAGACAAACTGCCTGTCATCTGAGAAGTAAGAGTACCCATCCTCTCCCTCCCCAACCCTCCGCTGCCTCACTGCCTCAGTCACACCGAGGGCAAGTGAGCCAAGCTGGGGCTCCCACGCAGAAAATGTGGAGAGCTTCAGATACAAGATCTCTGATCTGAGGCTTGGTCCCTGCAGGGGGCAGGCTGACCTGTAGGTGGAAGCAGCCCTTGACTTAGGGATAGAAACTTGGTCTGCTTCAGGTCTTCTAGGTGTGACCTTCGGCACAGCTTTTAGCCTCCCTGGGCCTCCGTTTCCTCACTTAGGAAGCAGAGATTATAGCTCTTACTGCTCTGTTGACCTCATAGAGTCGTATTAAGAAGTCCTTGAGACAATGTTGGGGTTGGGCTTCAAAAATTGGAGGCAACTGGGGCAACTGGGGCACCTGGGTGGCTCAGTTGGTTAGGCATCTGACTTTGGCTCAGGTCATGATCTCACAGTTTGTGAGCTCGAGCCCCATGTTGGGCTCTGTGCTGACAGCCTGAGCCTGGAGCCTGCTTCTGGATTCTGTGTCTCCCTCTCTCTCTGCCCCTCCTGTACTCATGCTCTGTCTCCCCCTCTCTCTCTCAAAAATAAACAAACATTTTTTAAAAATTCAAGGAACTGTACAAACCTCCCCCCAATACCCATGGGCCCACCCAACAATCCCCAAGGGATAAAAATAACAACAGTGGGAAAAACATAATAGTTGGCTATGCAGCGTGTCCCATGGACTAGGAGCTAAGATTTCACAAAGATGTATAAGCTCCAACATTATAGTGTATCTCTCAGACCCCTCTCGATTTGTCTCCCTTCAGACACAGTGTAGTAACCATTTGTGTCAGAATGGGAAGGAAAGGGAGGGTGGGAAATCTTTCAGGAGACAAACCTAGGCCGCCACCTCATCCTTCTGCTTTAAGGGGCCCAGAGGCCTTGTGTTCTCCTTTGCCATTCCAAAGAGATCATAATGGACTCTTTAAATTACATGTCAAATCTCAGAAATCCTATATTTATAACCCAAGTGAGAGAAATATATATCGGTGATATATACACCACCTTTTCTTTCTGTGCAGCCTCACTGCCCAGATATTATTGTCGAAAGTATGGGAGCCATGCTATCTAGAAAAGGTAGCCTAATTCTTTGAGCTAGGTGGGAAGGTACAAAGAAAGGCTGGCAGCCCCAACATCTGGTTGTCCAAGCCTGCCCTACTCTGGCAAAGGATAGGAAAACACCTCACGCTTCTAAAGGAACGTGTTTCTAGATCTGCCTGCTGTGTAGTTTGCAAAAGATAGAACCTTACCTTTTGGGAATGAAAAACCGAGACTCTGTGATTTGACCAGATACTAGATTAATGACAACTACCATTGCTATTACCACTCACCAAGGTTGGATATGTGTCAGGCACTGAGCTAAAGGCTTTCCATATAGTATTCCATTTAATCCCCCCTAAACAAACAAGAAGGTGAGGACAGAGTAGCCAAGGAACTTGCCCAAAGTAACTCCATTTGTGTGAGGCAAATGTGATAACCACTACACTATGGAAACTGACTAAAGTAACTCCATTTGTGAGTGGCAGAACCAGGATTCAAACACAGGTCTGTCCAAAGCTTTAACTTTAAACACAACATGCACCGCCATCAAGCTGCCATGCACTGTCTTTCCCCAGTAATGAGTTGTTGACTATAATATTAATTGATGATATGTGGTAATAAAGTCACCAGTCCACCCTCTAAGCAGTTCACAGTCTAGTTAAGATTGATTTCCCTGTCCATAAGCCACATCCTCACTCTCTTCTGAAGTCTACTTAGGAGGGTCAAAGTGAGGACTCCAGACGAGGTGACAAATGACCTTTCTGGAACATCCTCCATTTAGTGAACCAATAAATAATTAATCCAAAAGTTAAATTCTTTTTCTGTTTAAAAATCTAAACATGTGATAAGGAAAACCAAGAGTAGTTTCTTTGAAACACTGAATGAAACAAGCCCCTAGAAAAACAATTCAAGAAACAAAGGTAATACATACAGTGATGGGTGTTAACAAGACTTATAATGGTGATCATTTCACAATATATACAAATATTAAATCATTATGGTGTATACTTGAAACTAATACAACCTCGTATATGAATTATACCTCAAATTTTAATTAACTTTTTTAAAAAGAAATGAGAAAAAAGCAAGAAAGTAATAAATATCAGGAAGGAGACTATAAATACAGGGGGAGTCAGAATAACCAATGAAAATAACAGCGTATGCCAATAAATCTGAATACCAAGATGATATGAGTGATGTTAGGAAGATACAAATTACCAAAACAGATTCAAGAAAAGGTAGGACAGCTGAACAATAACCTTAGAATGACTAGAAAATAATTGTCAAACATCTACCACTGCACTAGGAACCAGGCCCAGATGGTTTTTGCCCATGAATTCTATCTGTTGACCTTCAAAGAATGGTTAATTCCCAAGCTGTTTGAATTAGAACAGAACACAAAAGAAGATGAAAAATCTTTCCAAGTCATTTGGAAGGTAAGCATAATTCTGATTCAAATTATTTTGTAACTACAAAGAAAGTATCGACCTACATTATTACTAGCAATAGAGTAGAAGTGGCAAAACCTTACATAATAATATTAACAAATTAAATTTAAAAATATATTTTTGAAGCACAGTAACCAAGTTAGATTTATTACAGGAATTTTGTGATGGTTTAAAATTCTGGCATGGATTAACAACAGAAAAATCTACTCATATAATTCATTATATGAGTAGATTAAAGAAAAAAATCATACCAATTTTGATAGATGCCAAAAAAAATTGCATAAAATTCTAAGTAAAACTGAAATACAAAAACATCCTAAATTTGATAGATTATGTATATACCAATAGCAAACATCATATTAAACCAAGACATACTACTCAAGTTAAAATCCAGGAAGGATACCTGATTTCATGAATATTCTTCAACATTGTTCTTGAGGTTTTAAAAATTATTATTTATAGATTTCATCTCCAAAAATCCAAGCATCGCCACTAAAAATCTATTGGTACAGAAAGCATTCAGTAACACAACTGGATACAAGCTAAATACACAAAAATCAAATCTTTCCTTTTCCAAAGCAATAATAAACCAGAAAATACAATGGAATAGTAGACCATTCTCAAACTATTGCAAACATCAAATGCTAGAAAAATATAATTAATAAAACAAAGGCTTGTTATTTAATAACCAAGAGGATGATATGAATAATTTATTTAATGGTTTCTTTATTTTTTATAAACACAGAATCAGTGGATTTTGCAATTTTAAAAGACTTGAGCAATTATCTAGTCCAGCTCCCTTATTCTTTGATAAGGAGCTTACCCAGAGAGTTTTAACAAACTGACATGTCCATAGAAAGCTGGATGAAAACTGGGATCCAAATCCAGTCCATTGCTCTTCTCATTCTATTTTGCTACTTTCATTAGAGGATTAGAAATGCCAAAAAAAATTATTCAAAATGCCCTTTGATTGAAGACAATTAATTTGCAAATGTCATAGAGAATAGAACTATATGTGATTGTTTTCTTTCATACCTTAAGTTGTCTTTGTGAAATAAAGGTCTACAGGGCAGAACAAATGTATTATGTTCATCTATCACATCAAAATGTATGCAATTAGTGCTTTTCAATAGTCATTAGCCCATTTCTAAAACAACAGAACCTAGTGACCATGACACCTGGCAGCAGATTACAACGCATCTCATCTGTGAGCTCCTCGAAGTGTCAGTTTAAATCTGTGCATGGTTTTGAAATTATAATGGAAAATGTTCTGAATTTAAAACTATCTATCTTCAACCATATGAAGATACTCCTTTATTAAACTTGTTTCCAGCATCAGCAAAGCCTCATGATAATTCTTTTTGAAAAGAATTCCATCCCTGGTTCACAAGCGCCAGCCTTTCAGTCTCACATTTAATGACAGCCTGAGAAAAGAGAAAAAAGCCTGCAGCATCTCTACCCAGACAGTTCTAAGGTGGAGACCAGAGAGATGAAGATCACTCAGAGTCTCAGAGGTGGTAAACAGGTGAAAACAATTTACAAGTTAACTCTGGAAAGAATAATAAATCTAGGAGGAGATTAGCTGGGATGCAAATGTGAGATTATTCTCAAACTGTAATAATAAAATCCAGACATTTCAAGTCATCACCTTTATGAAAGAAAGGAGGTTAATTTAAAATGAAAAACACTGCAGAGGCGTGTGGGTAGCTCAGTTGGCTAAGCATCGACTTCGGCTCAGGTCATGATCTCATGGCTCGTGGGTTTGAGCCTTCCGTAGGGCTCTGGGCTGACAGCTCAGAGCCTGAAGCCTGCTTTGGATTCTGTGTCTCCCTCTCTCTCTGCCCCATCCCCTCCCCGACTCACGCTTGCTCGCTCCCTCTCTCTCTCTCAAAAATAAACAATTTCTAAAAATTTAATAAACTGGTACAGCCCCTCTGGAAAACAGTGTGGAGATTCCTCAAAAAATTAACACTAGAACTCCCCTAGGACCCAGCAATAGCACTGCTAGGAATCTACCCAAGGGATACAGGAGTGTTGATGCATAGAGGCACATGGACCCAAATGTTCATACCAGCTCTCTCAACAATAGCCAAAACATGGAAAGAGCCTAAGCGTCCATCAATGGACGAATGGATCAAGAAGATGTAGTTTATCTATACAATGGAATACTACATGGCAATGAGAAAGAATGAAATCTGGCCACGTGTAGCAACATGGATGGAACCTGAGGGTATTATGCTGAGCAAAATAAGTCAGGCAGAGAAGGACAGATACCATATGATTGCATGTATAAGTGGATTAGAAGGAACTTAACAGAGGACCATGGGGGAGGATAAGGGGAAAAACAGTGGGGGAGAGAGAGGGAGGTAAATCATGAGTGACTCTTGAATGCTGAGAACAAACTGAGGGCTGATGGGTTTGGGGGAGAGGGGAAGGGGTGTGATGGGCATGGAGGAGGGCACTTGTGGGGATGAGCACTGGGTGTTATATGGAAACCAACTTGACAATAAACTAAGAAAAATAAATAAATAAATAAATAAATAAATAAATAAATAAATAAAGGGCGCCTGGGTAGCTCAGCCTGCTAAGTGTCCAAGTTCAGCTCAGGTCATGATCTCACAGCCTGTGAGTTTGAGCCCCACACTGGGCTCTGTGCTGACAACTCAGAGCCTGGAGTCTGCTTTGGATTCTGTGTCTCCCTCTCTCTGCCCCTCCCCCACTTGTCCTCTGTCTCTCTCTCAAACATAAACATTAAAAAACATTTTTTTAAAAAAAAGGAGAACTCTCTGGCTTATGCCAGGGACAAATTAAAAAAATTTTTTAATAAGAGAAAAACACTGCAGTTTCTGAAAGTTTAATTCCCAAACTTTCTGCTAACCATATTTCTCCAGAACAGTAAAATACATAACTAGGGGCAGATTAAAAATCAGGACTTTAATATAGACCTACCATTTTCTTTTTGGAAAATTGCTTCCTTTTTTCTATATTCAACTGTTCAAAAGGTGAGGACTTTAAATGCATGTGTTAGACATCTGTTGAGTTAGCCTCCTTTTCCTCATGTTCATGTTAAAAATACCCCAAATTTCCTGTGAGGAACTGCATGTCTCCAATTCTGAGCCACCATGTGATTTAGGCAAAATTCACACACACACACACACACACCATCCCATAGCAATAAAGCTAGACCACCAAAAGAGACTGAAGGGAGATCCAGGTGTCATTCTCTCCAGGAAATCACTGCCCCTTAAAGAAACCACACACCTTCTACAAGGAGACGCCCATGTTGAAGGAGGCCATCTTCTCCTGACAGAAAACTTTCTAACCCACAGCAGGTGTCTTCCTCTACTCACAGGCAATCAACTACATCAGATCTGTTTCTACTTCCCTCCTACCTGCTCCCAACTCAGGAAGGAGCAGACACAGGGGAAGGAAAAATTATACTTCATAATCAGATTACGCCTCCAGCCCCACTATGCTACAGGTCCCTGAAACCACAATATGGAGGAGAAGAGAGAGTATAAATCAACTATAGATTAAAGTTCTAACTGGAACCAGACTAAGATGAAAGTAAGCAAGTTAAGGGATTTGCCCAAGAGTTTATTAAGGGGCAGGAAAGAAGAAACTGACAAGGTATAGCTAGAGGCAATGACTGAAAGAAATAAAAACTATTTCTTGTTAATATCTCCACTGAGTTTGACAGGTTACAATTTTTATTTTCACAACAAAACCGTGATAACACAGGAAAACAAGAAAGGCCATCAAAAGGCTATATGTTTTTTGAATCCCAGAAGATAGCAGATGGCATTGGATCTGTAGAAAAATCAGAACAGAGAACATCGTACCCCAATAGCTCTGAGTCAAGTGAGGCTCGTCCCAAGAGCCCTGAAGAATTCCAAAATGGCAAAAGAGCAAAACTAAGTGCAGGAGTTGGCCAGGAGCCATGATCAGGGAGATTTATTTAAGACCTGCCTTCAGAATCACAGTGACAGAAGGCTAATCAATGCTTGCCTGAAGCTGTTGGGACAGAGTAGGTTTGATTTCAAAGAGGCACAAGGGAATTTTGGGGAGTGACGGAAATGTTCTGTATCTTGATTGGGATGGTGGTTATATGGCTAAACAGACTGTGCACTAAAAATGGGTGCTTTTGCTGTTGTTTAACTTACTGGATTGTCACCAGAGCTAGCAGCCTATCCTCCTCGCTTCCTGCAAGTCTAAGTGATGGCAGTCTGGCTTATTGAACCGGTTATTATAAATAAAGGTCTGGTTTCCTGGCCAGGTTGCCGTAGGTTGTGAGTTAAAGTTTCATATGTGGTTAAGCCATTGTCTATTTAGATATTCAGTCTCACACATAGAAAAGTTCATTTTAAAAAAAGGAGGTTTAAGACACATATTAACTTGAAACACATGGATCTTCTTTAAATTCTGATTCAAACAATTAAGAAAAAAAGAATGTATAGGACAAGTTGGAAAATATTAACATTATCTGGGTATTTTGTGATTTTTAGGCATTATTACTGATTTGGGATATAAGAATGATGGTATTGTGGTACATTTAAAAGGGGAAACCTGGGGCACCTGGGTGGGTCAGTCAGCTGAGCAGCCGACTTCGGCTCAGGTCATAATCTTGCAGTACATGAGTTCAAGCCTCACATTGGGCTTGCTGCTGTCACTCTGTCAGTGCAGAGCCCTCTTGGATCATCTGTCCCCCTGCCTCTCTGTCCCCTAACTTGCACTCTCCCTCAAAAATAAACAAACATTTTTAAAAATTAAAAAATAAAATAAAAAGGGGAATTCTCATCTCTTAGAGATACATACATGTATACAAATGAAATTATACAGTGTCTCTGGTTTGCTTCCTATAATTTAGGGGATAGGTATAATGAAATGGGATATAAAGGAAGTGTGATTGACCACAATAATTGGGTAATAGATATAAGGTGTTCATGATGCTCTTCCCTTTACATTTTCTACATTTGAGAATTATCATATTAAAAATTTTATAACAATTATACACATGGAAAGAAGACCAAAAGAAAATTCAACAACATATTAAGTTGCTGATGGTTTTTAAACTTGGAATTATTGGTGGTGCACCTGGGTGGCTCAGTCAGTTAAGCATCCGACTCTTGGTTTCAGCTCAGGTCATGATCTCATGAACAGCTCAAGTCATGATCTCATGGTTCATGAGATCAAACCCCATGTTGGGCTCCACACTGATAGCATAGAGCCTGCTTGGGAATATCTCTCTCCCTCTCTCTGCCCCTGACATGCATGCGTGCATGCTCTATTTTTCTCTCTCTGTCTCTCAAAATAAATAAACTTTTACAAAAAGAATTAGAGTTATTGGTGATTTCCATTATATTCTCCATGCTTTTCTATATTATCAAAACATTTTAAGAAAATAAATGTGTTAGGGGTTTCCTAGTGTCTTAGTGTCACCTCTCCTTCAAGGGCTAACTCCAGCCCTCTGTCCTCCAGGAGCGCCACCTGACCCTTTCCATCAACGGTCTGCTTCCTCCATCAAGTACCTGTGAAACCTACTACCTCCTCTACTTATCAGCAATGGGCATGTATTATCCTTGGTTATTTATTTTATGTACATTAATATTGCAGTTTTGGGAGGTCCCCAAGACCACTCGCAGGTTTGGTTTCATTAGAGGGATTCATGGAAGTCAGAAGCGTCATTACATTTACAATTAGAATGTATTACAGTGAAAGAATTCAGGTCAAAATCGGCCAATAAAATAGACCCATAGGAGAGAGTCCAGGAGAGACCAGACATGGATTCCCAGTTGTCCTCTCCCAGTGAACTCATGTGGGCAGCACTGACTTCTTCCAGCAACAATGTGTGACAACACATACAGTGTTGGTAAACAAGGGAAGCCCCCCTTAGCCTAGTGTCCAAGGTTTTTGGGGGGTGGAGTTAGTGATTAGTGTAGGCACAGCTAATCACCGGTGTGGCTGACCTTAGTCTCCTACTCCTCCAAAAGTCAAGCTAATACCATGTGGCCCAAGCCCTACCTTTCCCCACTAAATCATAGTGTTAGTATAGACTGTCTGGTATGATCCAAGGTCCTCAAGTCAACAGAGACCTTCTTACCAGGCAAGATATTCCAAGGGCTTAGTGGTTACCTCCCGGGTACCAGGCAAGAACCAAACCTTTCTTTGGGCAAGGTTAATCCTTTACTGAACAATCGCATTACTGAATATTTATATTTTCAAACCCCTGAGAGCAGAAACATCATAAATTTCACAATATTCCTATTATTTGGCATGTGCCTACCACAGAGAGGAAAAACACTTATCCTTGAGGTCCTTATCCCATAGACACTTGCCTAGAGAGAATGGAGTAAGAGCCTGTTGGAGGTTAAAAGCCAGTTGAGTTAGAGCTTCCTCCATTGGAAATGGGTTTGATGATGATAAACCCTGAGAAATGGGAAGGAAACATCTCAGAGAATGGAGTGAGAAGGAGTCTGGGATGAGCACTCAAAGGCCAGGCAGAATACAGAACTACCTGAAGTGAGGTCTGCAGACCAAGAGCATCAGCATCTTCTGGAAGCTCATTAGAAATACAGATTGTCAGGACCGACCCCTGGACAACTGAATCAAAATCTGCGGGGTAAAGCCAGGAATTTGTGATTGAACAAGCTCTCTAGGTGATTCTTACCCACACTGAAATCTGAGAAGTACCTGTGTAGAGAATAGTCATGTTTTCCTGATATCTTCTATGGGGGGGAGCAGAGGACAGCTTTATGAAATAGGATTGAAAAAGGTCCGAGAAGAATCCACAAAGGAAATGCCTCTGTGGTTGGACACTTGGACATGGCAGTCACTAAGGTAAAGAGAAGTCGTGAGTTTCACAGCTCTATAGGATCAGCTTCACTGAGCTATGCAGAGTCTACATAGTTATCCAAGATACAAGTCTGGAACTTCACACTCTCATGAAAGATTAGGTTGTAGAGACTTTTTTGCAAGAACAGAGAATGGATCTTAGCTTCTATTCTCTCTTGGCTTCCCAAATAAACAGTGCTGCCCAATAGCCCCCAAAAGTCCTCTGCTATCTCTGATAGGCAACCAACTGGGCTCCTACCAGATATAACACTCTAATCTCCGAAACTAGCAACAGGACAAATATCAAAGGTGTAAGTGATAAATCCATTTCATATTATTTATTTAAAATTAAAGTGCAATTTTTTACAAATGCTAAACCACTATTTGGCCTGAACCATACTTGGTTGAAGAGCCCACGTTTCTGTCTCCTCAAATTCAGGTTTTCATTTGTACCCAGTTTATTAAGAAAAATAGACAGGAGCAGGGAAATTTCCATAACAATGATCTTCTCTTATGCTGAAGACACTCTTAATCAATGAGCTGACAACATAATGGACTGTTCATTAGGCCCTTCAAGAATAATAAGTTTCAGCCAAGTGAAGAGGCTCAGCCTGAGCCTAAGTATCAAGGAAACGAAAGGAAGATGTGAAAAAAGCCCAAGGTTGCAGCAGATCCTCTTATAAAGGAACTATCTGGGTGATGTACAGGGCATTTTGCAGAAAATGATCACCAACTTGCAAGCATAACAAGTTTCCTTTAGGATTCTTTTATACAAAGAAAAATGAAAAGTGAATTTTGTGTTTTGATCAGGTAGCCTAAAAAACATGCATTCCCATCCCATACACATTATAAAGAGGAGGTATCAGTAAATTATCACTGAGTAAGCAAACGATCCCCAAACTCAGTGACTTAAATAAAAATTAGCTATTATTTGCTCATGCATCTGGGGTTGGGAGGGTGACTATTCCAGCCTGCACTCGGCTGGGGGGACTCTCTGCTTCACATGTCTCTCATGCTCCTTGGACGAGTGTGCTATAGTCTTCTCACAGTGATGAGGTCAAGTGGAAAACCACAAGACCACCTGGCCTAGGCTCAGTCCTGACACTGTCACTTCTGTCTCATTCTAATGGCCAAACCACAGCACATAGCTAAACTCAAAGTCAAGGGACAGGGAAATGCGTTCTACCTTTACGGAAGAAATCCAAGGGCACGTGGCAAAGGATGTGAATACTGGGTGGGGCAAGATTTGGGGTCAATAGGCAATCTACCCCCAGGGAAGAACAAGTTTTTCCCATAATGCATATTAACAAAATTTCCCCCTATGATTGCACAAGATATCTTGATTATTTTTTCAATTATGAAACTATTTATTTAAAAGTGACTGGAATGCTTGTGGCTCTAAACCATCTTTCAGCCTCATCTCCATGAATGCCCTGGCTTGTACAAACCTTCCTCCTGGAACCCAAATGGCCAAACTACTGACTTCCAAATGTACTCCATGATTCTATGCCTTCTTACCTTTGCTTAGAGCAGTAGTTCTCAAAGTGGGGTCCCTGGACAAGCAGCATGAGCATCGCCTGAGAACTGGTCAGAAATGCTAATTCCAACTCCTTCTCCAAGACTTACTAGGTCAGAATCTCTGGAGGTGGGGTCCAGCAAGCTGTTTTGAGAAGGCAGGTCGTTCTGATGCACATTTAAACATGAAAACCACTGACTTAGAGTATCCCTCTCCCACCTCATGCCCTTGAAGAGAGCACTTGACTCTGCTCCTATTATTAAGTCTAGTGCAGATAGATACCCCTCTATAGAATGTTCTCTGCCACCATCTCCTCCAGCCAAGACTAGCTCTCCATTTCTGAAGCATTTATCACATATTCTGTGAATTATTAATTACTTTTTCATATTACTGTGTCTTTTTTTTAATGTTTTTATTTATTTCTGAGAGAGAGAGAGATAGCATAAGCAGGGGAGGGTCAGAGAGAGAGGAAGACATGGAATCTGAAACAGTCTCCAGGCTCTGAGCTAGCTATCAGCACAGAACCCGACACGGGGCTCGAACCCAATAACCACGAGATCATGACCGGAACCGAAGTTGGACACTCAACCGACTAAGCCACCCAGGCGCCCCTCATATTACTGTGTCTTAACTTCCAGCCCAACTGTAGATACTGGTTAGCAGGCCATTTACCAGGGAGGGGATTTAGTGTTGGAGGGACCTAGGTTCCAAACCCAGCAATGCCTTTCCTCAGTGCCTGGCCTTGGACCAGTGGCTTAATCTCTCTGAGCCCCAGTTTCCTCATATGCACACAGGATTGATAATACTCATCCACTCCACAGTTATGATGCAAAAATGGAAAATAAAAGCTACTAGATATAAAGTAGTTGGCACAGTGCCTGGTCCATGGCCAACATTGTATCAAAAATGCAAGGGCGGGTACTTGGGCTTATCTTAAGCATTTGATCAAGTGCGGCTGAACACATTAAACCATTCATTAGACATTTGTTCTGTTTTAAATATAAACAGGATTTCATTCTCTGGCCTCTCTCTCCTGAGTTCCAAGCTTCCATATGTCATGCATTATTCATTCTCACTTCCTTTTTTAGTCACAAGAGTAGAGTCATGGCCTTGGGACATTATGGTCAATGAGCTCACTCGAACCCCCACGTGCCTATCTGAGAAATATGAAGCAAAGACACTTACTAGATCCAAATCCCTCTGGACATTGTCTCTTGGTCTCCTGCCTCTTTTCTATTATAAGAGTCAGTGAGTCTGTTCCTCAATTTCAGAAAGGTGGACCCATGGACATTCAGTTGTCTTAGCAGTGCCATGTGAGGACACAGTGATTCCCAGCACAGATGTGAATGAAATGCTAAATTATCCCAGCTAAAATCATCCCCATCAGAGAGAGGTGGACTAGAGCTTTCTGAGCTCACTCCCAAGGCCTTGATGTGTTAGCCATGGTTATCCTGAACCTTTGCTAATTTGACTTCTTTGTGAATGCCCCAGAGGCTCAAGCTAAATAGATGGTGACTCATCTAAGGAGAAAAGGAGAATTAAAATGCCCTTAATTAGAAAGGTCTTTGGATTTGTCGCACCTAAGAATTTAGAGATGTAAACTCTAGTCAAAAACATTATAGAGAAAAGATTGGTGAATTCAGCCATAATTACTTTCATTACATTCTCAAGAAATGCTAATTACGAAGGTAGTTTTTGTAAAGAAATCATTACATGTGGGGGAAAGCTTTAATCGCTAAGCATTTGGAGACAAAGGATTCATTTGTGGGCAGATAATGCAGATGCCTGAACTGTTTCTAGGGAACAACGTAATTCGACTTTTTAAAAAATATTTATTACAGCAGCCCTGTGGAAATGTTTACACTGTTCGGAAGGATGTCCAGCCAGACACTTGGAACTGAAAGTAGCAGAAAAGGAGACGGTCATCAGTTTTTCATTTCAAAGACTGCACATTGGAAGTGACAATGTCAAACCTTACCTGAACCCTGCGCTCTCGGGAAGCAGTGACAGTTGAGAAATTCCCTGCCCTTTGTCCTTTGTGTTCTGAGAAAGGGCTAAGGGAGAAAGGACCACTTGTCTCTAGAATATTCCAAGCTATGACCCACCTCCACCCTTCCTCAATGACTCCTTTATTTTATTTTATTTTTATTTTTATTTTATTAAAGTTTATTTATTGGGAGGAGGAGAGTAAGGGAGGGGCAGAGATAGAATCCCAAGTGGGCACTGTGCTACCAGTGCCGGCTAACAGCTCAGAGCCCAGTGCAGGGCTCGAACTCACGAAACCGTGAGATGGCAACCTGAGCTGAAGTCAAGAGTTGGACGTTAAACCAACTCAACCACCCAGGCGCCCTGATGACTCTTTTATTTCATAAAAACCCCAATTTTTCTGTCTCTTCTTTGAGACATTCCGTCATTATTGGACTTTCTCCCTATTGCAATAACCTGAATAAAATCATCTCAATTGCCTGGGGAACTCTGCCCTTCATAGAAGAAAAATATATATTTTCTCCCAACTAAAAACCAATGAGTAAGTTATTAAATCTGTCTCTACCTAGCACCAGGTTCAAAGCTGAAAGTTATATTCAATGAGTCAAGCCCTTGGTGTCTCTACATCTAACTTCAAACCAACCTGTTTGTGATCACTTTCCAGGCAGATGCTCAGCACAAGCACACCTGTGGGCACTGCCCATTAAAAAGCTCAGCTCTGGGTTTTTCTAAGACTGGAGCAGGGCCTGGTCTTGTAAGGCAAACATCCTACCAGTTAACATCCTTCTCTGGTCTGGATGCTCGCCATCTCCTGGCCGACTTCTTCAACTGTCCGTGGCCTGCTCACTGATGTTCCAAAGGATGTGCTCCCTGCCTGAGGCTCCTTGCTGGCCATGTGACCTCCGCATTAGGCCCTGCTAGTGTCTGGCTAGTGGGAAAGACAGAATCCCCAGAGCAATGAAGACAACGGTTTTATTCAAGGCTACTGTTATAAGGAAGATGTCCATTAATGAGGAATGTCTCAAAGAAAAGAAAGGAGGCCTGGCGTTTTCTAGAGGTAAGTAGGCAAGGGAATCACCCTCCATTCTTCTGGGAGTCATGAGGAAGGGTGGAGGTGGCTCTTATTGTGGAATATGCTGGAACATGGGAGAGCAGTTAGCCCCTTCTCAGAGCACAGCAGACTGGGAGGTTTCTCAGTCAGCACTGCTTTTCAGAAGCCGAGGGCTCAGATAAAATTCAGCATTGTCACTAATGTCTGAGTACCCCCATCTCACCAAAAACTTAGGCCCAATTCTGTCAAGCTGCCTGCAGGCCACCATGTGCCAAAACAAAAATAGTTACTTTTCAAACAATATCTGCCAACTTGCCTACAACAGTTTGTTTTTTCTTGAGGCAATTGGACTGAGCCTACAACAGTTTGTTTTTTCTTGAGGCAATTGGACTGAGGCTGACTGGCCACCCTACCAGCGTTTCAGCAAACTGGCTTTCAGAAAGTTGGTCCCTTTCCTCATGGCAGACCTAAGATCACACAGACTTGGTGTTTTGTTTTGTTTTGTTTTGTTTTTGCTTTCCTGAAGCAAATGCTAAGGTCCCAGAGGGTCCTGACCTACCTTGCCCATTCCACACTCACCACTCTTACCTCACAGCCCGGGAGACTTCAAAAAATGCCAGCTGAATTAAAGCATCCTTTGGTGTAAACTTACCATTCATTCATCGAGCAGAATCAGTTTTAAATAGTTTCCAGCTCTGAAAATCTGGACTCCATCAGCTGTACTCGCGTCTTACATCCCATGACGAGCCAACAACCCGAGGGTCTGTTCATGGGTCTGGGTCTCCCGCTCCTACACCTGGTCCTTTGTCTTGTCCAACACACTGGGTGCCAGCACAATGCTGGAGACTCACTTACATCCCAGCAAGTGCCTGATGCAGAAGAAAAACAAAAATCTCCAACAAAAGTGTGAGTCGAGGCCCTACAACAGTCAGCACAATAAGATTTCACACCGAAGCCCCTGCATAAAGCCTAGAGCATAGGCATCTGTGAATGTGCTTGGAACAGCATGAGAACATCCCAAAGGGTTCAAAAGCTGCCCACCCTGTACAACACCTAGGAGAACGCTGCCCTGCGGAAAGAAGGAGGCTTTGAGTGGTCCCAGTGGGTTTGGATGGGAAAGGCAGAGAGCTCCAGCATCACACAGCCATGGAAAAGATTCTCTTACAGAAAGGACTGGAAGGGAGACACACATGTCACAGAGAGCAGATGATTTGAGTTCATCCTTCAACCACTCCACAGTTCAGGGCCCGGAGGCAAAGCAAATGCCCAACCGAGGGAACCACATCTGGTGATAAAAGACTGATATAGACTCAACTTATTTCTTTGACCACATAGGCTAAGGCTAATTGCCTTAACTCTGCAGCAAGGAGAACCCCCAATATATGACCAGACCCTACTACTGATAGCATTGGAGAAACAGAGTATACAAATGGGATCTAGAAGGACCAGGCCATGTCCGATGGGAGAAGGCTGACAGCCCCTGTGGCTGCCTGCCCAGATCGGTCAGGACTTGGCCACCAGCTTCCAAATCAGGACCGACCAGAGAAGTCACGTGAGCCCAGAACATGCTACCCTGAGATATGCCGCTTTGGCATAAGGATTCTTCTGAGCTGGAGACTCAACAGATGCAGAAAGAAGCCTTCCTTTAGCTGAATAAAGGCAGACATTTCTGAGAAATGAAGACTGTCATCAATCCCCCATCACAGGGAAGTTTTATAGCCATGAAAAAGACAGGAAGTCAGTGCCAAGATAGACCTGCACAAGTACTGTTATGTTCCATTTGCTTCCTCCATATATTTACCTTCCCCAGTTTGCTGCCCTTGGACGCCTAGAAGGCGTTTTCCTCTGTTTGTTACTTCTCTAAATATTCTTTGTTCTTTGATAAGCCCAAGTTCTACACCCTTTTTGAATTGCTCATCATTGAGCTTTCTCCTGAGTGACGTGGGCTGCATGCATAAATGAATTTCCCTTGTCAGTCTGTTGTTTGTTAGTCTAATTTACAAGGACCCAGTGGAACCAAAGATGGGGAGAGGAAAAAGATTTTTTTGTCCCTTCCCAGTGTACTTGTCTCTTGAAGTCATTAATAGAACCTATTCTGTAGGTGTATTGTGAGGATTAAGTGAGTTTGTACCTTCGGGCAATGCCTGGCACCTAATAGCGCTTTGTTAAGATTGCTATTTCAGAGTATGGGCTTGTTAGTCTCAGCTCATACTTCAGTCAAGGTCATGAAGACCTCAGCCAAAACATGCCTCTGAGTTGCATAGACTTGCACACTTGGGCCAGATGGGATCCTACTGGACAGGTAGAATCCTCTCAGGAGATTCCTTACCTGGTTTTGCCCCATCTGAACACAGGCTTCCTGAAGTCATCTCAGTTTGACTTCATTCTTTCCAGACATGCCACGTGTCACTATAGCATTTAGAAAGTGAAAGCACAGGGAGTCCACCTCTGGGTGGCTGAGTCAAAGGTGGGACCTGCAGTTAGACACAGGGAGTGTGACAGGTCTGTTGGCGAGAGGGAGAAAAAACATTCTGTCGTATGTCGGAGAGTGACACGTTCTCATTTGTGAAAGGTGCTAATGTGGGTAGATCTGTGTCCCCACTCCAAATATTGGTTATGGTGAAGTCCTAGCTACCAGGACCTCAGAATGTAACCTATTTGGAAATAGGGTCTTTGCAAATATAATTAGTTAAAATGAGGTCACACTGGAGTTAGGTGGGCCCCTCCTCCAACACGACTCATGTCCTTACTCTAAGGGGAAATCTGGACATAGACACCCACAGGGAGGAAGCCACGTGAGCAGGGCAGCTCTGCCGCCACAGGCCAAGGAACCCCCAGAAGTTAGGGGAGAAGCCTGGACCTTCCTGAGAGCCTTCAGAGGAAGTTGGCCCCGCCGTCAACTTGATTTCAGACTTCTGGTCTCCAGAACTGCAAGAAAATATCTTCCTATTGTTCTAAGCTACCAGTTTATAGCAGTGGGGTATGGTGGCCAGAGGGCACTAATGCATTTGTAGAAAAGCTAGGCTACTGCGAAAACAATCTATACTGACGCTCTGCTCTATTCCAAAAGAGAAAATTAATTAAAATAGGAAAGAAAGCTTGCCGCCACCCTTTAATTCACTCCATAAAGCATGGCTTACCACTCAGGAACTGTTGATAGGAGTGCGCCCTGATATAGCCTTTGCAGAGTGCAGTTTGACAGTATCTATCCATAAAATACAACATCCATGGGGCGCTTGGGTGGCTCAGTTGGTTAAGCATCTTACTTCAGCCCAGATCAAGATCTCACTGCTCTTGGGTTCCAGTCGCACATTGGGCTTTGTGCTGACAGCTCAGAGCCTGGATCCTGCTTTGGATTCTGTGTCTCCCTCTCCGCCACCGCTCCCCTGCCCCCATGCCTCGCACTCAATTTCTCTCTCTCTCTCAAAAATAAATAAACATTAAACATACACACACACACACACACACACACACACACACACACACCCTTTGGCACAGAAGGCTCATTCATAGGGCTTGATCCTACACACATACTTGCATTAAATGCCCAAAGATACTTACTTCAGCATTTGTTGATTACAGCTAAAACGTGGGAGGGGACAAAAAAAGGGAACTTTGGGTCCTTCAGTAGTGAGAGCTACCAACACAGAATGGTATGCAAAGGTTAAGCATCCCCAGGTCAATCTCCAAGCCGATGTGAAAACTTTCCAGGCCTCACTGTTAAGAGGGGAGAAAACAATTGTAGTTCAGTAAGTATAGTGTGTATAACAAGTCATGTTTTTAAAAAGCAGTAAGGATGGGTGGGCCTGGAGAAAGAGGGAGGCATGACTATAAAAGTGTAACGCAAGGGACATCATTGTGGTAAAGGAGTAGTTCTGTATCTTGACTGCGGTAGTGGTTACACAGATCCACACATGTGATCAAATGGCATAGAACTACACTGTATCGATGTCAGTTGTCTGGTTTTGATGGGGGGTGTAGAAGCAGAAAAAATGTTTCTTCTTCTCTCCTAGGTTCTTTGGCCAGTCTAATAATTAAATTGATAGAAGACAGATTAATGGGAGAAAACTTAACAGTAGACATAGGTGAGCCCTATAAAAAATATAAGACTCAAAGAAGTGACCGAAGCAGGAAGCTTTCACACCTTTAGAGAAAGAAATGATAAATTTGTGAAGAATTGAAAAGACAAAGGGGTTTAGGCTTGGAATAGGAAATTGGTGAAGAAGTACAGTGTTTATACAACCTTTTCAGCCCTAAATTCCCTGTCTCTGGTGATAAGGATGACTTCTACTCTCCTGGTAAGGGGAGGGTAGCTTTCACATGGCAGATTTATTTCCTGCGCTCTGGAGGCTAAAGGAGGATCAGATTGACCTTGTGCTTTTTCTCCAGTAACTTTAATTCACAATAATCAACATGTCAGTATTTTGGGCTGGCATATTCTATTCCCCTTCAGGGGAAACTCGGTTAGCAGTATAGGGATCTCTCTGTACTGTCTCTGCAACTTCCTATGAATCTGTGATAATTTCAAAATAAAAATGTTTTTTATAAATAAAGGCATAGAACAATAAACCTTTTGTAGAACACTAGAAACAGTAATATAATTGTATATGTGTGTATGTATCTACATATGGATATGAGTGTCTATAAATGCAGAAGAAACTGAAGGCACAGCTATGGATTGCTGACATTCCTTAGTCCTCAGAGAGGAATCAAACTGGGGAGAAAGGAAGGCAATTTACTCAATAACTGTATCAACTTTAGTATTGATACAATATTTTACAACAAAGCATGAACTATTTAAGTAATAAAAATATTTATGGGGCACCTGGGTGGCTCAGTCACTTAAGCATCCAATTTCGGCTCAGGTCATGATCGCAGTTTGTGAGTTCGAGCCCCATGTCGGGCCCAGAGCCTGGAGCCTGCTTCAGATTCTGTATCTCCCTCTCTCTCTCTCTGCCCCTTCCCCATTCATACTCTGTTTCTCTCTTTCTCAAAAATAAACATTAAAAATTTTTTTAACTCTTTAAAAAATATTTATGTAATATTTTTTTCAGAAAAGAAAATTTGTCTTTCAAAGAATATCCTTTTGTCCATCTGGGAGGGACAACACGAAACCACTTTTGCTTTCCATTCTAGAATTAAAAATAAAATAAGTTAAGAAGGGAGGAGGGATTACCTGAAATTGAAGAATATCACTTTATAAATCAGCTGTTCAGACTGGGTTTTATCTGCCCCACAGGGAAGAGATTCAACACAGTAGAGAAGGCGCTGGCCAAAGAGGCTCACACAGCCCATCATTAGCTCACAGGCCTCCCCTTGGGCATCTGTGATCACACATTATTTCCAGCGGAAGCTTCCCTGTGGATTATAGGGAAGAATGTGTTTGCTAAACAAAACAAAAAGAAACAGAGAACTTGTTTTAATCTGCTTATGAGAAACTGTAGGGACTCCCTAAACCAACTGCATACAAAGAAGAGTAGGGGTCCCTGTAAGAGAAAAATATTATAATAACTCACTTCCTCTTGCAAGTCGGAGTTGGGGGTGAGAGTCTTGGGGGTCGTGAGGGGGTGGGAGGAGGCCCCGCCCAGAAAAACCTTCATTGAAAGGACTGAGTCTACTCGATATAGACTTACAGACAGTCTTCTCTCCTCTTTGCCTCTTCCTTTGGCCTTGAAGGTACCAGAATATGCCGCCCCAAAATATTTCTCTTTGGTATAAGGATTATTTTTGAGCTGATCATTTTGAGAAGCTGCAGACACAGGAGAAACTCAGAGAACAGGAGAGAAGTTGGCCTTTAGTAAGGAAATTTACATTAGAAAGGGGGACCTATACCAGAGAGCTATTCCCAGACTTTCTTCCTCACCCGAGAGACTCACCTGCAACCTGTTTCCCAAACATTTCCTCTCTCACTTTCTTGTGAGTTGCCTTCCCTGCCTGAAGGCTCACACTCCGTTCCTTAACTCAGCCCCAACTATCTGGCTGCCTTTGGAGTCTCACATTTTTGTCGGGCTCCCGTAAGATCCCATATATCCAAATTAAATGTGGGATTTTTTTTTCTCCTATTCACCTGTCTTTTGGTACAAGGGGGTGTCAGCCAAGAACTCAGAAGGGTAGGGGGGAAATGACCTTTCCTCCCCAACAGCACATCCCTGTCAGTATCACCAGCGTGTGCAGTGGGGGCAAGGGGAAAGGGAGATCTTTGGGAGTAGCCTGCCTCCTCTCCCCAAGGGAATTAACCAGGGTTTGGGACAACTCCCCACCATCTGAGTGAGTGCATCTTGGCCAAACTTGTGCCCCTGGCACATATGTCTCTTGGGAAGCTTGCTCAAGTATGGGGTTATAGTCACTCAATATGAGGCATCAGCCAGTGTGGTCACCATCTTCACCCCGCACCCCCCGCCATCACCACACCTTATCACAGCCTAGAACAGTCTTCAGCACTTCTGTGTGTAAGTCAAAGGGTGGGACACAAACCCCGTTTAAATAGGCTACAATGCCAGCTTTGGGTTATTACAACTTGATGCCCTTGTCAGTTACTGTCTCACAACCTCAACAATCAGGATTGGCAAGAACTTCCCTTTAACAAAGTAGGCCTTCCAGTTACGGAACCAAGAGATAATTCCCTGGACTCATAGGACATCTTCACAAACAGAGAGGAGTTGATAGACAGTTGGGGAGCTAGGTAAGGACTACCAGAGAAACTGGATAGCAACTCTTATAAAGCCAGAATTACTGTGTTTTTAATAGACTTCCTCCAACCTTTTCTTTATAAGCATCAAAATGATTTATCGAGCACCAGCTGGATACATGCCACGAAGAGGTGGCCCTTGCCCTCACAATTTCTTTTAATTAAGATACAATTCACATGCCATAAAATTCACTCTGCTGCCTCTACCTTTTAACTTCCACTGTTACGTTAACCAACTTGGACAGCGAATTTGGTCACTGAGCTCCCTAAAGGCATACTTTGTAATCAAGACATTTGAAAAACAAGATACAGTGTTTCAAGTTGGTGACAACGAAGACTGTCTCGAGGCCCACCGAGTACCCCTCCAGCTGGCCTCCCTGCCCCCCAGCCTCATCTCAAGGCTTCTCCCATTGCCGGCTGAGCCCCCACCTCCACAGATCTTACCCTCCGTTCCCTCCCCACCAGGCCTTTCTGGCTTTGCTCTTATCATTGCCTCTTCCTAAAGGCTCTTCTCCCGGACCTCTGCAAGGCCAGGGTCCTGTTCAGGCCACAGCCTAAATGTCCCCTCCTCACCTCATTTAATGTAAAGTCCTCCCCTCTCTTGTCACTCTATCTCCATGTTAGCACTTAGCACAACGTGTAATATCTTTTTATTTATTCATTCACATGGTTGCTCGCTGTTTTCTGCCCACTGGAACACAAGCTCCGTGAAGGCAAGAAGCTTGTCTTGACTGTGAACCCTTAGTGCCATGAGAGACTTCTGTAATACACACGATGAATGAAACTGCCTTCAGTGTTTTCCTAGCTAAGAGTAGAACTTCAGAGCTCTAATTACCCATTATCTGTGTCATCAGAACAGACCCAGAATCGCCTTCTGAGGAAACCTTTGGCCCTTCTCACTTAGACGACTATGATCCACCTCCGGGGGCAGGCAAGGCCAGCCCTCAGGTCAGGCACTACCCTGCTCAGGCTCTCCAGTTTGTTTAAAAGGATGCCTACCCTGGGGCACCTGGGTGATTCTGTCGGTTGAGCATCCCACTTCAACTCACGTCATGATCTCACAGTTCATGAGTTCAAGCCCTGCCATTGGGCTCTCTGCGGTCAGCACAAATCCCTCTCCAGATCCTCTGTCCCACCCCCCACCCCACCCCTGATCTCTCTCTGCCCCTCCCCTGTTAGTGCTTTCTCAAAAACAAATAAAACATTATATTTTTTAAAAAAGGATGCCTATCCTACTCCCACCCCGCTCTTTGTCAGAGGACAGAACACCAAACTCACAGCTATTCTATAATTAGCGACACTCACTAAGCTGTAAGAAATAACATTGATGGAGGGCGGCCTGGAGAACATGCTGCTCATTCTTGTCTTTCATGTTAAAGGCAACCTTTTGAGTCCGCCAGACCCTTGGAAAGAATAAATGAACCATTTTTGTTTCCCATACAAAAGTTTTTACTAAACCATACTTTTTCCCCACCCTGTTGACCTACATTGAAAGATGCTATGAGAAACAACCTGGGAAGCTCATTATTATTTATTATTATATGTTCTATATGAATGGTTTTGAGGATATTATTTGCTACATCGCCCTGGGCCTCCTATTGAAGACCCACAGGAGAAATTTCTCAGCTCTTGGTAGCAAGAAGAGCAATGCTTCTCTGAACCACTGGTTAATTCTTAATCTTTTTCATGCTATGAATCTTGTTTATTCCTGTGCTTTGGAGGCTGAGAAGCTCATAGCTGCACATTTGGGATCTTAGCTGCACATTTGGGATCTTACCTTGGGCACTTTATGTGCTAACCTTACTTAGGGCTTTATCGAATTTTCTGTACACGTATTTCCTTTTGATCCCAATTTCTTTACTCATCTTTTTTTGTATCTTGTTAAACTAAATATATTATTATATTATTATAGAGGCCTTAATATCACTTATGGAACAAGGTAGGGAACCTACCTGAATAAAGTTAATATTTTGGCAGTTTGCTACTACGTTACCCAAAAACAGTGATGTGGGGGCACATTTGTTCGGCCTGACTTAAAATACAGACTTTACCTCTTACGGTTTTCACCTCCCACCCTCCTGGTCACTCCTGCCCGTGCACCGATGACTTCTGGCATCTGTCTTACTCTCTTTCCCCTCCTGCCACTGCTATAGTTATTCCCAGTGATTTCAACATCCACCTGGATGACCCACCCCCCACTCTGACCATCCTTTGGTTTCATAGTCTTGGTGTCAAGCATCTTTTCCTTTCCCACACCGCAGCCTCACAACTGGAATTGTCACCAATAATGATGCTGTGTCAAAAATCTCAGGGGTGCCTGGGTGGCTCAGTCCGTAAGTCTCCAACCTCAGCTTAGGTCATGATCTTGCAGGCGCCGGAGAGCCTGCTTCAGATTCTGTGTCTCCCTCTCTCTCTCTGCCCCGCCCCTGCTCGTATTCTGTGTCTTTCTCTCTCAAAAATAAATAAACATTGGGGCGCCTGGGTGGCTTAGTCGGTTAAGCGTCCGACTTTCACTTAGGTCATGATCTCGCGGTTCGTGGGTTCGAGCCCCGCGTCGGGCTCTGTGCTGACTGCTGTCTCAGAGCCTGGAGCCTGTTTCAGTCTGTGACTCCCTCTCTCTCTGACCCTCCCCTGCTCACGCTGTCTCTCTCTCTCCTAGAAATAAATAAAACATTAAAAAAAATTAAAAAATAAAAAATAAATAAATAAACATTTAAAAAATGTTAATTAAAAAAAATCTCAATCTCAGGGGTGCCTGGGTGGCTCAGTTGGTTGCGGGGGGAGGGGTCTGACTCTCGATTCTGGCTCAGATCATGATCTCAGTTGTAAGATCAAGCCCCTCGTCAGGCTTCATGCCAGGCATGGAGCCTGCTTGAGATTCTCTTTCTCTCCCTCTACTACTCATGACCCCTCTCTCTCTACAAAAATATTAAAATAAAATAAATAAATATTTAAAAGATCTCAATGTCAAACATCCAGCGCTTTGAACATCCCCTCTTATCTTTCCATTCACCTTCTCTAATATTCTCTCTCTCTAGAAAAGGCCTCTTCCAGTCCATTGAGCTGGCCAGTTTTTCACTATCCCGAACCCTCACCTCCTACCCTCACTTCCGTGCCCAACTATATTCCACAGGCCGGCACTAGACACACTGTCTTACAAATGCCCTTGACTCCCAGGCTGTTCTTTCCTCCCACTGTGCTCACACAGCAAAACCCCTGTTTAGCCCAAGCATATGATGGATCATTTCTGGAGAGACCCACGTGGCTGGGATGACTGGACTTCCTTCAAATTTTTATGACCACAAATATCAAACGTGCACTCCACACTGACAGGCACTCATTTACACTTCCTAAATAAATGTGCTACCCCGCTCTCCGGAATTACATCAACTATGACAATCCAGGCCATAAATGAGCATCGTTTCCCCAACAATGGCTGGCCACCAATGACCATTTCAATTTTGCAGGCTGGTGTGGAACCTTGGTCCCTTCTGCATTTTGGGGACTCCCTGGGGCATCTCACATATGCTCTTGTACGGTCTTCTCAACATTAGCATCTCCACCCTCCTCTCGTTGATGTCTGCTTTCTAAAAACCTGCTCGAGGTGGCACCTCCCTGTGGCTGACCACTGAGAAGACACCTGTCAGGAAAACACTGTAGTGGAGATGTGACTTGTCTGCTCAGGGCCCCTCCTCCATCCCCTGTAATGTTGGGAGAGCCACACTCAGAGCACCCGCAGCCATGACACTCGGCTCTCAACCTGGACTCCGCCCACCAGGGAATCCCATTCCCCAGCAGCAACGACTGGGCCAGGAGTTCTCCACAAATAACAGGAGAGAAAAGTTATCTTTCCACTGAGTTCGTTATCCTGGAATGATGTGAATGTGGCAAACTGGCAGCGTGTTTCCTTCAAAGTAGAGGAAGCCTTTCTTCAGGAGGCCTCTACGCATAGAGATGGAGAGCCCACGCATCCTTGTTGAAGCTCATCGTCCATCCGGACCTGAAGATCTGTCCCTGCACTGGACAGGTACAGACACCAGTTAGCCCCCCTTGGTGCTCAAGCCAGTCTGAGGTAGATTTCTTCTGTTTGTAACCAAAAACAACTACGAGAGTCCGTTGTCAGGACCGAGAGTGCCGTCACCAGGTGCTGGCAGCAATGCTCCCCTCCGTGAGCCACGTCATCACCGTGCCCGAGACGCCCTGTTCCGTGCAGGACCGGGAAGCCTGCCCCCCTCAGTGTAGCACATATTGAAGTGCAACCTGTGGCCCAAAACCTCACCAGTTCCTCCAGCCTCTGCCAGCAGCCACACTCTGTGCAGGGCTGACACCAAGTTCTGGAACCTGAAATGGAGGCGAATATGTAAGGCCAGGCCTTCCTCCTCGATCCAGGCCCTCTCTGAGCTCCAGTGCGAAACTCTCTCCATCCTCCGCCTCCAATCACTAGCCCTCTGCCCACCCTGAACACCAGGCTCAGGTCAGTCTGCAAACACACACACACACACACACACACACACACACACACACACACCACTGGTGCGTGCACACACTTCTAAGTTTAAAGTAATGAAGAACCAGCAGGGGAAAGGATTGTAGAATGTTTTGATTGGAAGGGTCAAGAGGAAGGAGATCCATGCAAAGAAAGTGAAGAGAAGAATAAATATGACAACTTGAATAATTTTTACAAGACTTCAAAAAGGCCAGAAAGTCTTCTCCTCAAATGCCAGCCAAAAAAATAAGTTTCTAACCTCTACTGAAAACCATTGCCAAACTGTAATTTCAGATAATCAGATTCGACATCTAATTGGTTTCTGCCTAGCACCATTTTTGAGGAATTGCCCCTTCCTCTCTAGCCATAAGCTTGCAGTAGGAATGGCCATGATCATATAGAGTGGGCTTTGTCCCATCCCATGATCACAGACCAAAAGCCACTGTCCCTGGAATTTGGAATGAAGACCAGGAGAGGCAGGACACCCTTACCAGGGCAGGTGTGGAGGGAGTTATATATTGCAGGCACTATTGGTATCAATTTCTCTTTTTTTTTTTTAATGTTTTATTTATTTCTGAGAGAGAGAGAGAGAGAGCGTGAGCAGGAGAGGGTCAGAGAGAGAGAGGGAGACACAGAATCTGAAACAGGCTCCAGGCTCTGAGCTCTCAGCACAGAGCCCGACATGGGGCTTGAACCCACAAACCATGAGATCATGACCTGAGCCAAAGTCGGAGGCTTAACCGACTGGGCCACCCAGGTGCCCCTGGTATCAGTTTTCTAGAGACTCGGTTCCTGCCTCTTGTCTATGCTGAGGCCCAGTCGTGTCCCTGTCTGCAGATTCAGTCATAGACCCCAACATTCTCCCAAAGAATTCTGCTTGCTCACACCAGCCCAAGTGTGTTTTTGTTACCTGCAGCCAAAAGCATATGAATTTAAAACAACTGTGGGGCACCTGGGTGGCTCAGTCAGTTAAGCGTCCGACTTCAGTTCGAGTCATGGTCTTGTGGTCCATGGGTTTGGGCCCCATGTCAGGCTCTGTGCTGACAGCTTAGAGCCTGAAGCCTGTTTCAGATTCTGTGTCTCCTTCACTCTCTGCCCCTTCCCCACTCACACTTGGTCTCTCTCTGTCTCTCAAAAATGAATAAACGTTAAAACAAAAAAANNNTAAAGGGGCGCCTGGGTGGCTTAGTCGGTTAAGCGTCGACTTTCGCTTAGGTCATGATCTCGCGGTTCGTGGGTTCGAGCCCCGCATCAGGCTCTGTGCTGACTGCCAGCTCAGAGCGTGGAGCCTGTTTCGGTCTGTGACTCCCTGTCTCTCTGACCCTCCCCTGCTCATGCTCTCTCTCTCTCTCCTAGAAATAAATAAAACATAAAAAAAAAAATTAAAAAAAAAAAAAACACCTTAAAAACATGGCACCTGCGTGACTCAAACAGTTAAGCATCTGACCTCAACTCAGGTCATGATCTTGCCAGTCCCAAGTTTGAACTCTGCATAGGCTCTGCACTGACAGCTCAGAGCCTGGAGCCTGTTTCAGATTCTCTGTCTCCCTTTCTCTCTCTCTGCCCCTCCCCCACTCATGCTCTGCCTGTCTGTCTCTTTTGAAAACAAAAACATTTTAAAAAAAATTTTTAAAGGGGCGCCTGGGTGGCTTAGTCGGTTAAGCGTCCAACTTTCACTTGGGTCATGATCTCGTGGTTCGTGGGTTCGAGCCCTGCGTCGGACTCTGTGCTGACTGCCAGCTCAGAACCTGGAGCCTATTTCAGTCTGTGACTCCCTCTCTCTCTGACCCTCCCCTGCTCACGCTGTCTCTCTCTCTCTCTCTCTCTCTCTCCTAGAAATAAATAAAACATTAAAAAAAATTTTTTTTAATTTTTTTAAAAACATCTAATGAGCCAAAAACAATTGTTAAAGGACCGTGAAATGAGAAGAACAAAGGATCATTAATTAATTAATCAATTAATCAAGCAGGATCTATGTTTGCAAGGAAGGAGAGGCTGGGTGACAGACAGGGGACCATGGGCACAGAATTCTCCCCCAAAGCTAGTAACGTGAAGGTGACAGGAAAGAGCACAGTTGCTCTGAGAATAAAACCAGCACTGACAAATGTTTTGGGGACATGTGGAAAGGGGCTAATTTTAAAAATTGAGGCTTGGGAAGGAATTGACAGACTTATAGTAAGTGACCTGCTTCCAGGAAAGCAAAGAGTCCAATAAATGACAGTTGACCTTGACCTTGTGCCGACATCCCAGGGGGTCACGTAAATCCAGTCAACAGCACTGTCCCAGAGGTGGCCTCCCACACTTACTGCTCAGAAGCCTGTACCCAAACGGCTCACGGTTAAGAACACTGTTCCTAAGGGGAGCCTTCGGGGCGACAGCTGGGAAGACGTTTTGCACCGTTGCAATCACTCCTCCAGCGCATGGGCGGGAAATCACCACTAAATTTTCATCACCCAATTGCCTTATTGAACACGTAGAAGACAAATCGAGAGAGAAGGAAACCAATGAAAGAGAAGTAATTTTCTAAAAACTCAAAAACAAGGGGCACCGGGGGGCTCAGCCGGTTAAGTGTCAGACTCTTGTTTTTGGCTCAGGTCATGATCTCACAGTTCGTGGGTTCCAGCACCACCTTGGGGTCTGTGCTGACAGCACGGACCCTGCTTAGGAGTCTCTCTCTTTCCCTCTCTCTCTGCTCCTCCCCTGCTTGTGCTCTCTCTCTCTCTCAAAACAAATAAATAAACTTTAAAAATAAATAAATAAATAAATAAATAAAGTTTAAACAAAAAACTAACACTGCCCAGGAATCTGACCTCTTAGTTCCTGTGTCCAAAGGCCTTCCATGACTTCCTGTCACCTATGGATGGGGTCCAAGGACTGTGTGGCCCTTGCCACTTTGCCCACTTCTTCTGTCACCACCCTAACCTTCCCATCTATGCACCAGCAACACCAAATGCTCAAGGCTCTCCAGCGCACCATGAGGGACACCCCCCATCTCTGTTCCCTGTGGTCAGCCTCTAGCCCATTCCTTTCCTTGGCTGTGCAGATTTGGTTTTCTTGCTTTGCGGGGAGAGGTGGTCATTGTTCTTTCACTTCAAATTCCCCTAGCAATCAACGTGGCCTCCTTAGATGTCTCTTCTATTTAACACACTTTGGCCTGCAACCAACAAAAATGGCCCAAGCTCCTACAGCAGACAGAGAATTCACTGTTCACTGTGCGGAAGGACACTGCCCTCTCCAACCCCAGCTACCTCATTCACCTGCTTCATTCCTACGTGGGTGTGATCATGGGTCCCCTACCTTGGGAAAATTTTGGGGCCCCGCTGGGTGAGGTGCTCCACCTCTGTGCTCCCAGTGTGTTCTGCACAGACTGAGACCTCCTTGAGGACATGACAGGGACTTTGTCCCCCAGGGTCAGCACTCTGCATGGCTGGCCTTGGGAACTGGATAAATGTCTGTTGGACACATATATGAATTATCAATATCAAGAAGGTGAATTCTTGCCGGTGATCCATGCAATGGTTATTAATCATTGCCAACCACATTTTTAAAAAATTCCTGAATGGTTGTTCTTGGCCCACGAAATCCTACTTCTCAGCAGTCCATGTCAATCAATTTCATGCACATCCATCCTGCCTTAGAGTCTCTGCGACCCTTTCCTCCAGCAGAGCAGATTTTCCATTTGGATTTAGGGTTGCTCCATTGATCAACACTACACTACCCTGAAACGTAAGGCCACACTCATTACTGGATGTTATGGGGTAACATGAATGCTTAATTAGAAACTACCTCATCTGTTTCAGGTCTCAAGATGTTTTTCTCAAAAGACTGAGGTTAATCGTCATGCTTGGCAATTATCTAAATACCAAAAATAAGCACCTTTCACGGAACCTCACTTAATTAGCTGGGACTGGGCTAAGCATTTTACATGTATGATCTCCCTTTATCCTCATAATAACCCTAAGGAATTATGACCACCTTATAATGAGGGGACTGGCGTTCAGAGAGGCTAAGTGACTTGCTCAGTAGGATGCAGAAGGTATGGGGTAGAGCCCAGAACCAAGGATATCAGATTCTAAATCACCCACAGGACACATCAATGTGTGCCTAACACATGGTGGACTGAGCCCGGGTCTGATGAGGACCTAAAAGTGTGATGAGCACATTGGCTACAAACGAATGACTGTGTTTCCCTAAGTTCCCACACAGCTTTTTTTATTGCCCTAAGAATATTTGTTTCTTTCATTACTCTCCTGTTATCTTCCATAAAGCTGGGAACTGGAGCCTAAGGCTAGGAATGGTTGGGAGAGCATTATTCCTCACTTCTCCACTGGAATTTGACATAAGACCATATATCTAAGACCACATTAGCAATCTCTTGAAAGCAATAAGTTTGCAAACTACATTACCAGCAGCAAAGCAAACCACCTTGGGGTTCATGAGGTCTGCATTCTCCAAGACTAGAATGCAAACTATAAATCCTCGAGACATATGGGGATAAGGAAGACTCCTCAAGGGCTCCCTCTGGATGCAGGAGACAGAAACTCTGTTCTGGGCAACCCACCTGGGCCTCCCAGAGACACTTCCCTACAAATTACAGCGATATTCTGATGAATGTCCAATGAAACTTCCATTCAGATGAAATGACATAAAATGGTCAAAAAAAACCACGTCTGGGTCTGAGCAGGCATTCTGTTTGACCAGTTCTCATCAGGGTAGATTTCTCCATGGGGCCAGGAAAAAAGAAGCTCTAAAAGCACTGAGTCCAGGTATTTTAAATGGAGAAAAGAGAACACATCAAAATTTAATGGAGGAAAATATGTCAGCTCCTATTTTTCTGAAAGAAACATGTCTCGGTGGTAAGGCCTTGAATGTGCTACCCACTGAAAAATATTGCCATCTGAGGAATTGAAACAGAGGCCTGAGAGTTTCCCCATCTTAGACTTTCTGTCTCCATAAGTGACAGGAAATGTGATTCATTTGTAGAATTTCACTGTGGGTTGCTTGAGGGAAGTTGACTTGAAAAAATATCTATCAAAAAAATACAGGGGGTGCCTGGGTGGCTCAGTCAGTTAAGCCCTTGACTTCAGCTCAGGTCATGATCTTGCAGTTTGTGGGTTTGAGCCCCGCATCAGGCTCTGTGCTGACAGCTTAGAGCCCGGAGCCTGGTTTGGATTCTGTGTCTCCCTCTCTCTCTGCCCCTCCCCCTTTCGAGTTCTGTCTTTCTCTCAAAAATGAATAAACATACATAAATAAATAATTTTCTAAAAAGACAAATGTTCTGTGGAAAGCAAGATGTAAATGAAAGGAAAGGTTTACATTCCACTAAACTACCAATGATTTTTAAAAAATAGCTGTGAAGCGAGGCCGGGTTGGAATTATTACTGGATATTATGCCTTGTCTAGTTAATCTTGAGAACCAACATGAGTTGAAGGTGGGAAAGCAGAGCTGTTCCAGGCTTCCCCACTGACTCGCCAAATAATGGGAACTTTCTTCTCTATTTCCGGTGGAAGTGTCATCATTGCCTTGCTACATGTACTGTGGAGTGACACTTCCAACAAAGAATGCCACATTCATGTCCTTTGCTCTTGTGTCTAATTCCAAAACAAGGCATTCAACACAAGACGGGCACAGCCCAAACGTCCATCAACAGATGAATGGATAAACAAACTGCAGCATATCCACTCAATTGAATATTATTTGGCCACAAAAAGGAGTGGAGTTCTGAGACTTGTCACAGTGCGCATGCACCTTGAAAACATAATGCTAAGAGAAAGAAGCAAGACACAAAAGGCCACGTGTCATATGATCTCATTTACATGAAATGTCAGAATAGATAAATCCATAGAGGCTGAATGAATGCTAGTTGCCAGGGGCTTAAGGAAGGGGAGAACAGAAAGCAATGACTTAATAGGCACAGGGTCCCCTTGTGGGGTGATGAAAATGTTTTAAAACTCAATAGAGGTGGTGATCACACAACATTGTGAATGTACCAAACCTCACTGAAATTTTTCACTCTAACATGGTTAATTTTATGTCCTGTGAATTTCACTTCAAATTTTTTTAAAAATTGCAATAAGGGTGGATGGATGGTTCAATCGGTTAAGCGTCCGACTTCAACTCAGGTCATGATCTCATGGTTTGTGAGTTCGAGCCCTGCGTAGGGCTCTGTGCTGACATCTCAGAGCCTTGGAGTCTGCTTCAGATCCTAGTCTCCCCCTCTCTCTACCCCACCCCTATTTGCGCTCTGTCCTTCTCGGTCTCTCAAAAATGAATAAACATTAAAAATTTTTTAATATTGCAATAAGACAATACCTTTACTTTATATCTTTTTTAAGAAAAGCCATATGGAAATTTTAATACAAAAGTAAGAGTTAGGACTGTATGATAAATGCTTCTAATAAAACAAAATTATGAGAGCAGGCAGCCATCCTGTCCTCCACAGGACTCAACAGAGAAGCATAAAATCCTTCAGATAGGCCATAGTCTTCTGAGGAGAAGTGGATTCAAAGAACTATGGATTTAGTTGAGGGGTGCCTGGGTGGCTCAGTTGTTTGAGTGTCCAACTTCATCTGGGGCCATGATCTCATGGTTCAAGAGTTCAAGCCCCACATCTGGGTCATGATCTTGTGGATCAAGAGTTTGAGCCCCACATCGGGATCTCTGCCATTGGCATCATTGAGCTCACTTTGGATCCTCTGTCCCCCTCTCTCTTTGCCTCTCCTCCACTCATGCTCTGTCTGTCTCTCTCTCTCTCTCAAAAGTAAACGTTAAAAATTTTTTAAATAAAATAATAAAAATAACTTCAGCTTTGGGGGGCAAGATGGCGGAGAAGTAGGGAGCTCCGTACCTGCACTCTCGCCCAGGCATCACACGGAAAAGATCTGAAGCCATAGGAAACCGTACCAAACCCAAGAGATTGGGAGAGAAAGGACACAGATTCCACTGAGAAAGACTTCGAACATGAGTGCGAACTGGGGAAGTGACAATCGGGCCTGGATTGGAGACTGGAGAGACGGGCCACCCCCTCTGTGGGGAGTGAGAGGGGAAAAAGAGAGTCCGAAACAGAAAAACCTCTGCTCGGTGGGTAGAAAATCCTTGCGCACAAAATACCTGCACATCAGGCCCCTCCACGCTCCAAGTCGCCCAGGAGGGGCTGCGCTCGCGATTTGCTTCTTTGTGCGGGCTCCTGGCTGGCGGGGAGAGGCTGCGCGCCTGCAGCCATTACCCTCGAGGTGGGCCTGGACCCCTGAGGAGGCGCGCAGGCACCGGTGTCTGTGCTCCTAGCTGGCTGGAGCTCTAGAGGGAAGGCAAGGCGCTAAACACTGGCAGATGTGACCTCGAGTTCATGTTTTCGGTGACGAGTCACAAAGGGAACTTGATCTCCTCACTCCAGCGGGCTCAGCGCGCCTGCAGACAAGGCCCCCCGCCCCGCCCAGGCCCCTCAGCCCCACCCGGAGGAGGAGGAGCAGAGGCTTCTGGCTCCGCCCCCAGAGCCAGCCTGGAAGATTGGAATCGCCCTGAGGGGGAAGCCAGGGGATGGCCTGCGGCAATTTCAGCGGGGTGCTTGGCCTAGGATTTGGAGGCTGGGACTGGCCTGGGTTGAAAAGCTCAACAAACTTTGGCTGAGCCCCTGGCCCAGGAAGTTTACACACCTATAAAAGCAAGGTGGAGCGCAGCCACTCTCCTCCCTACAACCTCCAGGCAGAACTCCCGCCTGACTCATTGGATCACACCACGCCCATCCCTGCTTGAGAGCTGCCCTCCTCCCTTTCCCCCCTTTTTTTTTCGTTTGTTTGTTTGTTTGTTTGTTTGTTTTTGTTTTTTCTCTTTTTTTCCGCAGAACACTTACTGATTACCTCTGGTCACCTGCGTGCTTAAACAACCAAATTTAGTCCATTCTGTAGATGTAAATTCTACACCTCCCAACCTTTTCATCTCTTTCTCTCAGGAGTAATTAGACTATATAGTTTCTCTGGATAATACCAGCATCCTTCTCTCACCTATCCAACCATATTCTACCCTTTACCTCTTTGAAAAAAGCTTCCTATCCCTTCTGCCTGTTCATTCTATTTCCAATTGTGCCTCATCCCGCCCTGTCTTCTATCTCTTTCTCTATGCTCTTCAACCAGCACTGCATACACACGGCTATTTAACTGAAGCTGAGAAATCTGGTTATATGCTTTAAATCGTTCTTTGTCCATCGGTTTTCTTCTCTTTTCCTTTTCTTTTCTCCTTTTTGACCCTTTTATATATTTTATACTCCCTATTATTCGCCCTCCCTCCTCCGTCTTTTCTCTTAACTTTTTCGTTTTCCCTCTCGCTTTGCATCCTGGTTGAATTAGCCTGTGTGTTTGTGTGCTGCTGCTCCCTGTGTGTTTGTCTGTCTGTTTTCTTTTCCAGGGCTACCTCAAGAAACAAGCTAGACTACACAAGGTGGAGAGTCCCAAATATCATTACGAATAGGAAAATAAAATAACCAAGGTCCCAACAAGAGAGACCAAGAGAGACCATTCAAAAAACATTCTCTGAAAGGATTGCCCTGGACAGTCAAAGAGTCTTCTTGGATATAGCAGTGCTCATAGAAACAGAGAGCATAACAAGTCTTTAAAACCAACAAGAGCCGGAAAGGTAACTAAAATGACGAAACGAAAGAGCTCTCCTCCAAAGATACTCCAAGAAGAAATGACAGCTAATGAACTGCTCAAAACAGATATCAGCAGCATAACTGAACAAGATTTTAGAATAATAATAGTAAAAT
>NW_024080755.1:3506167-3515699 GCF_003009895.1 Hyaena hyaena | reverse complement strand
AACTGAGGAACAAGGGGGAGAAGAAGGGGGGTAATGGTGGGGGAAAGGGAGAGAGGCAAACAATGAGAGACTCTTGAATGCTGACAAAAACTGAGAACTGATGGATGTAGGGGGGAGGGGGGATGGGCATGGAGGAGGGCACTTGTGGGGATGGGCATGGAGGAGGGCACTTATGTGGAAACTAATTTGACAATAAACTATTTGTAAAAAAAAAATAAAAATAAAAAAATAAAATAAAATAAAAACAACTTTAAAATTAAAAAAAAAAAGACCTATGGGTTTAGTTGAGTGGGAAAACCTGCCAGCCACAGTGTTCTACCCCCCAGTCCCGCCTCTATGCAAAATTACTGCAAGTGACCTCTCCCAAAGCTCTTACTTTAAATGTGCAGTTTCTTACATCTACCTTGTGCTGGACACCTGAGGGTGGGAGATCAAAGTTGTGTCCCCCCACCCCCATCTCCACCCCCGAGGACTCCTCAGGCTACACTCCACACCAGTCCCATGCTCATTTGAAGGCATAAACCTACCTCTGTACTCAAAGACCAACTTCCCAACAGAGAGAAATAGACCTGAGTTTTCAACCAAATCAGGGGAAGTGAGAACACGAGGAAGGTCACCTTTGTGCTGCTTCAGGCTCCGTGAGATTTGCTTTACACCTCACCTGCACACACTCTTAATCTAAGAAAGGTGTTAAACAAAAACAAGAGGCCCAAAGTGGAGTCGCTGAGGTTAAGGCCCACCAAGACTTAATATCTAACCTCACTGCAGTTTCCACCTTTCCCAGGAGGGGAGTTTTATTTATTTATTTTTAATGGTTATTTATTTTTGAGAGAGAGAGACAGACAGAACGTGAGTGGGGAAGGGGCAGAGAGAGAGGAATGACACAATCTGAAGCAGGCTTCAAGCTGTCAGCACGGAGCCCAACACGGGGCTTAAACCCATGAACCAAGAGATCATGACCTGAACCGAAGTCAGGTGTTTAACCGACGGAGCCACCGGGGAGCCCCCCATGGGTGGAATTTTAAGCCAACCAGTTGTTCAACACTCCTGAGGTTATCTGCCTAAGACCCCTGCCCTCCCCACTAAGGGAAGGTGACTTCGCCTGAAACAATCCTTCCCTTTTGCTAATAACTTCCTTGTGCTGCTCCATGTTTGCCTATAGAAGCCTTCTATGTTGTCCAGCTCCTCAAGCACACTGTTTCTTACACGGGATGCTACCTGACTCACGAATAGTTGAATAAAGCCAATTAGCTCTTTAAATTTATTTGGTTGAATTTTTGTTCTTTAACAAAAGGTGCTGTACATGAGGGATCTATCAATTTTGAATCCCAGGCCATTACTCTAACCCCTTCTCTCCCCAGAAAGTAATGCCCTAGAATTCAAAACTGCCACCGGCTGGACCCCAGGACTGACCTTTACGGCTCACCTGCTTCTACCCACCAATCTTTGTTCCACATTTTTCCTTAAGCTCTTCTTTCCAGCTTGTCTTTTAACTCAGGCAGAAGACCCAAGGGGTTTAACATCCCATGATGGAAACCGAAAATACCCCTCAGGCAGGAAGGACTGCCCAGACTGCCCAGAGCAGCTTGAACTCAACTCTGGACTCACATCCGTGCAGATGGACCACAGAGCAACCCCCAGAGTGACAGACAGTTACCTGTACCTCATTATAATACTAAAATCTCCACCCAAGGAGTCCAGCAGCCTCACCAACATCATGTACAATGGATGTATAAGCACATTTCCTTAAGGCACATGTGCAACCTTATGCCAGCTTCCACATACAACAACAAGGCTTCCCCATCTAAATATTCATTCTAACCCTAAATAGAAGGAATCGATTCTTCCTTGTGGTAGGGTCCCCTCCCTAAGAAAGAAAAAAAAAAGAACATGTCAAGGCAAACTTGCTATTCGTGTATGTGACGACATCCCTCACGACCTTGTAACATGAGACCACACTAATCAGACTGCATGTTTGTGTGTTACCATATATGGGAGACAAAGAAGTGAAAAATATATTTAAAAAACCACGCCACGTGGTGTTTGGGGCTCAGTTCTTGGGTACAAACCCTACTGAGTGACGCCGGCTGGAATGAAATTGCTTCCTGGAAAGAAAAGCCTCGGTGTCATGACTTTGTGCAAGAATCCTGCTACACCCTTGCTCGGGGAGTCACAGTTTGGAAGTTATTGGTGATCTCCTTATTTGCTGTAGATAAACTGTCCTTTGCGCGACAACTCATCTGTTGCAGTTTCTATCTGTGACTCACCAAGGAGCGAACTCTTGTTGGCTGGGTGGCTGAGTCACAAAACTGCTTGACTTGTAAAATGCTGTACCGAAACTTGAACATGACTCCACTGGCCATAGTCAGAATGGCATCAAACAGGCTTCAGCAAGTTCAAAGCTGAATTGATGGAAGATGACCTAGGAGCATCATCGGAACTCACCACCATCCATTTCACATACTCTTTTCAAGTCGAATGTTTGCACAGGGCAGTGGCTGGAAAATCACTTATCTGAGCGCACACAGAAAGTAATCCATAACAATTATGCAGAGTTGGAAGCCAGAGCTGAATGCAGGCCTGAACGCTACATCTGTGTAGAGCACCTTCATTTAGGAAGTCTTAGAGACTGCAGGGGAAGAAATCTAATTTGTCAGTGTTAACAAGAAAACAGACGTGATTATTCTAAAAATGACTATACCTTAGGGCTCATTTTCAACCGATGCAGGCATAGCACGGGAATACGCACACTCTGAACCGTTTGGTGTTTCCAACCAAGTCTCCTATTGTTATCTCCCTTGAGAAGAAGGGAGGAAATAAACCAGAAAAATAAATATTTGTACATCAAACCGATAACTAGAAAATCAGTAAACAAAACAACCCCCAACGATTGGAGACCATTATACTCATCTTCCTGTCCTTGCTCTGGAATTTTCCTGCACATCTTTGCAGAGGGAGCAGGAATGGAACTCATCAAAATAAAAAGTTACTGACAGTCCATCTCTCCATGCCTCAGGTCATGAACACAACATTCCTCTCATTAAGTGTCTCCATTCATATCAAGGAACCTGAAAAAGACAAGTTTGCTTGAGACTCTTAACCAGAGAGGGACCACCTGAGTTTGAACTCTCTGGAATTTACAAAATGTTGCATGTAACGTTTTGAAAAGAGGGTTGCTCTAACATGTGAAAAGAGGGTTGCAAATTTCATCAGGCTTTCAGAGACAGCCCTGACCCCAAAAAGCTCGAGACTCTTTTATTTTAAAGGGCTCTGGTGAGAGAGAAAGCGAAACTGAACAGGACCTAATTTTGATTCAGCCCTAGAGGTGCCCCCAAGAGTTATTTAGAGTTTCACTCCAAGGTTTGTTCAACCAATTTTTGTGATGCCTGCCATGTGCCAGAATGCAGGGTAGGGCAGAAAACTATTGCAACATTTGAAGCCAGAAAATGAGGCAAACATTACACAAGAGAACTCACAGTGGGAAACCAAATCAGATACATTTTATGAGACAATGCTTGCTTCGGGTCAGTGATAAAGGAGGTTGACCTGTCTCACTTGAGATTTGAATCCGTATCAATTGTAGTGGGAAGAAACATCATAAACCCTTCAGCCTTCCTCGAGTTTAACCCACACAGGAAGATACTGCATTGTGAAGGTTACGATTTACATTCACAGCACATGTCTGCAGATATTCACAAAACTAAATTCAGTCATTAACATACTGTGGTTTCCCAAGATTCTACTCCTACGTACAAGTTTCTGACAAGCTAATGTTGATTTGTCTCACATGCTTCCAGGTGGGACTGATTTTGTCCTCTCCAACCTGCTCTGGTTAGATTCTGTCTCACCCACACAAAAGGCAGGAGTCAGATCCATATGCGCACCCCTTAAAAAACCACATTCCATCATAGAAAACGCAGGTCCTGGGGCGCCCGGGTGGCTTAGTCGGTTAAGCGTCCGACTTTCGCTTAGGTCGTGATCTCACGGTTCGTGGGTTCGAGCCCTGCGTCGGGCTCTGTGCTGACAGCCAGCTCAGAGCCTGGAGCCTGTTTCAGTCTGTGACTCCCTCTCTCTCTGACCCTCCCCTGCTCACACTGTCTCTCTCTCTCTCCTAGAAATAAATTAAAAAAATATATATTAAGAAAACGCAGGTCCTGATCCTCAGTGGGTCAGTCCCACGGAAAGCCCCACCCCCAATCCCAATGTATCTCCCTGATGGGCTGCTGAGAGACGACTGTTTAGGGCTTAGAGATGTTCCAGTTCACGCCGAAGGCCGCAGAGCTGGATGGGAACTGGACCCCAGTGGGGAACTGCAAACCCGACATTTCTAGCCTCGGCCCATTCTGGAAATGTGCCATCCCATTTGACAGATAAGAAAGCAGCCGTACACATAAGCCCGTAAAGTGACTCAGTCACTCACTCACAAGCCAGCGTTCTCCCCATCCCTCCATCATTACTAACCACAGCAATGAGCCAGCCCTAAGGCAAAAATTCCAGATCAGCCCGAGGCGAGAGAGCGAAGCTGGCCACATTTGACTTTTCTTCCCCTCACGCCATCCAGCCTCTCTGCTTTCTACGTCTGCAGCCCCAGTGAATCATTCATTCACCCGTTCTGAAGGCCAGCCCGCTGGCGCTGACACCTGTCACCTCCAAGGGCAGCAGAGATGTCCTCCACTACCAGGCCTTTCCCCTCTCTCCCCAAATACAACATGTGCGTCTTCGCAGGGACCTTGGCGACCCAGGCTTCGTATTTGCTTCCCAGTGGAAAGGAGGGAGGGCGCGGCGAGCCCCCTCCGTGCCTGTAAGCCACCGAGTCCAGTCTCGCTCCTGCCAGCCTCTCCTCCCCCAAACCCAACACTCCCTATGAGCTCCTTTTCTCTGCTGCAAACCTTGGGAGCTGCTAATGAACAGAGACCTGAGCAGAGAGCACGCGCGATGGGGTCAGCGAAGCCGGAAGCTTTCCAAAGGGGACAGGCTCCGCAGGGCCCACGGAGAGGTGACTCTTCCAGGGCAAACCCACAGCTGCCTGCCTCCCGGGCCTGCTCTGTCACCAGGGGAGCAGCACCGTCGGCAGGCACCTGACTGCAGCCCCGCTTCTCCAGAAATGCAGGTGGCAAAAATAAAAAATGAAGGGGGCACCTGGGGAGCTCAGTCGGTTAAGCGTCCGACTTCAGCTCAGGTCATGATCTCACGGTTCGTGGGTTCGAGCCCCGCGTCGGGCTCTGTGCTGACAGCTCAGAGCCTGGAGCCTGTTTCAGAGTCTGACTCCCTCTCTCTCTGACCCTCCGCTGCTCACGCTGTCTCTCTCTCAGAAATAAATGTTAAAAAACAAAAAAATTAAAAATGAAGGACAACCCCGAGACACACACACACACACACACACACACACACACACACAGAGGCCAAGAAACAGACTCTTAACTATAGAAAACTGATGCTTGGGGAGGGGAGGTGGGGGAATGGGTGAAACAGGTGATGGGGATTAAGGAGTGCACGTGGGATGAGCAGCAGGTGATGTATGAAGTGTTGCGTCACTATCTTGTACACCTGAAACTAATAGTACGTTATCCTTACTTAGAATTTAAATAAAAACTTTTTAAAAAATGAACGGAGAACCCAAGTAGGCCTCAGACAGGAGTCTCCGTCTCAGCACTATGCTCTCCCCCCCCCCCCTTTGAAGGCAGTCTTGCTCATGGAGCCGGGGGGGGGGGTCTGTATTCTCCAAGGGGGTGTCGGCAGCCGCTGAGGCTGTAGTCAGGCGTCAATCACCCCGCATCTCCCCAGGTCTGGGTCTCTCCCAGCTCGGAACCCCCCCAATGGGATTCGCACCCCGCTCGGGCGCCACCTGCTGGCCGCTGCGTGCGCGCCAGCTCCGTGTTTGTCAGGGCATGATTGTCACAGCCGATTACCGAGCTGAGGACAATTGGATGAGTCCCAGGCCGAGAGCGGTCCCTGCTAGAGTAAGCACTAGAGAAAAGGCTTCTTCTAACAAACCTTGTGTGGACTGTGTCCCTCCAGTCACAGGACAGCACTACATGTCACGTAACAAAGTCACAAAGCTAAAAACGAGGTATTCTTATGCAAACAACTTGTGAATTCCAAAGAGAAAAAAAAGGGTTTCTTCGCATGATACACAAGGTGGAAGGAGAATAGTCTAGTTTATTCGGCCACTAAGATTCTCAGCCTCAGTTGTCATTTTCAGACAAAACCCCAAATTCTTCAAGCTGTGTTAATGTGAAGAACATTTCCTTGTTCCTCCTCAGCTGTGTTCAGACTTTACAGGAATCAACCTAACTTTCAACCTTTTCTAACATAAATGGAGAATTGAGAACAAGGGAAAGTAACTGTACTGCTTGGTAACCTCTTGTTATAGGCTGAATTGCGTCCCCCGCCCCAAAACTGATATGGTCACATCCTAATCCCCAGGACTTCAGAACGTGACATTAATTGGTAATAGGGTCAGGGCACCTGGGTTACTCAGTCACTTAAGCATCTGACTTCACCTCAGGTCATGATCAAATGGTTTGTGAGTTCGAGCCCCGCATCAGGTTCTGTGCTGACAGCTCAGAGCCTGGAGCCTGCTTCACATTCTGTATCTCCCTCTCTCTCTGCCCCTCCCCTGCTTGCTCTCTGTTTCTCTCTTCTTCAAAAATAAATGTTAAAAGTTTTTTTTTAACTTTTAAATAAAAATTAAAAAGGGGGGCACATTTGGACACATACACCCTGGTAGAAGGCTACGTGGATGTGAGGGCAGAGTTCGGAGTGATACATCCACAAGCCAGAGAATGCTAAGATCACCAGCAAACCATCGGAAGCTAGGTCAGAGTCCTGGAGCAGATTCTCCCTCCCAGCCCTCAGAAGGAACCGACCCTGCGGACCTTGATCTTGGACCTCTGGCCTCCAGAACTGTGGGACAGTTTCTGCTGTTTAAGCTGCCAAGTGTGTGCTACTTGGTTATGGCCACCCTGGCCAACTAATACACGCTTCCAAGGCAAGAAGGTGTAGAAGGTTTAGATGGAGGGGATATACAACTCGGTGGTCCATGAACACACAAGGATTTGTTCCACAGAGATTTTGGGGTACCTGCCCTGCATAGGTACTGTGCTCCATCCTGGGGCTACAACGGTCCCACCACAGGGCCCTTGAACCTCTCAGTACTGAATCCCCTACCACCAGGGCAAGTGTTTGGGAAGTGCAGGGGAGCTGTGAAGAGCTTGGATGTGGCCCAAGAAGGGCCTGCATGTGACCAGCAGCAGCTGCACATAACTGCGGAGAGCCAGTGGTGGCCAAGGTGACAGGTGCCACATCATCAGGAGTCAGGCATTGATGGAAGAGGCTCTTGTCATCTTTATATGCCCACGATGGTGTTACTGATGCAAAAATATGAAGGGAAAACTCTTGTAGCAACCGGCATGACCACATCTCTTGTTAAAAAAGACATCTTGGCAAGAATTTGGCTTGGCCAGCCAATTTGGCTTGAAACCCCAAAGGCTATACTCCAGTAAAACTATAGGGTCATTAAACTGCTCGCAGGTAATGGCTGAGTCTATTAACCCAGGTTTTTCATCTGGCTGAGATCTACACAGGGAAGGAGAGACGTCTAGTGGGAGGGCAAGAGAAAGGAAACAGGGGACAAGATAGAACCATCTAGCTGGGATTTTTGTCCCATTGTTTGCGGGGTTGAGGGGTGCTTAAAGTCCCCCCCAGTCTGCGCTAGGAATGTTTCATTTGACTGCACCATTGCTCCTTGGTGCTCTGAGGGCTTAGTGGGGGTAAATGAGTGAAAAGGAAAACTGAACAGTTAACAGCTGGCTTAGCCCAGAAATCATTGTATACTTGCTCATCCTCGCTCTGATTGTGAGGTGTGTGCACAAGGAAGAGCACCGTCTGACCCCAGGTACAAACATTCCCAGAAATAACAAACTCCCAAGATGGCAAGGCATATGCTACGTTCTTAAACTGGTCCCTCTGCGGGCGGGGAGCCTTTCCTTACTGAGATCTCACAAATACTGTGTAAGATTGGGAACATCCTGCCCATTTTAAAGATGAGGAAAGAAGGTTCAGGAGAGCCCAAGACACCAGCCAAAGAATGCAGCGATGTGCCGTGAGACTCGGATTCTCACCCCATCTGCCCAATACCCTTTGCTCCACAGGGTGTCTGCCCAGCGCCTTCATGCTCCACAGGGAGTCCACCAACCAGGGAATCACGGACCGTGTTCTTTGAAATAAGCATCCCAGGTGTGCCTGGGTGATTCAGTCAGTTAAACATCTGACTCCTGGTTTGGGCTCAGGTCATGATCTCACAGTTCAAGGGATTGAGCCTCACATCAGGCTCCCAGCTGACAGCATAGAGCCTGCTTGGGATTCTCTCTCTCTCTCTCTCTCTCTCTCTCTCTCTCTCCTCCTCTCCCTTCTCTCTTTCTCTCTCAAAAATAAACAAACATTTGAAAAAAGAAAAGGAAAGAAGCATCTCAACAATTTCCTGGGGGAAAGAGGCTAGTTGGAGTGGTTATAAGATATTTTCTAGAATGAAAGCCCTTGGTGTTCATGGACTTTGTAGTCTACTTCTCTCATTTGGATCTCATCCCCAGAAGCACTATTGACCTTGTCCTGTCTCACTTTTGGACCCATATACAGAAAGGTAACCTTCAAAAGTTGTTTTGTCACATCTGCCCAAATCTCAGTTCACAGGGAGACGATTTACTGCCCAGAGGAGCCCAAATTTTTCCTTAAGGGACAAAAATCCATTGAGTTCCCAGTTTTTTATGTTATATGGTTTTGATTCCATCCAACTTAATCCAACTTAATCCAACTTGATTAAGATTCTAAATACATTAAGAGTTGCAGTCAGTCTTCAGGCTACTAAATTATATTTTCTTGAAGTTCATGAATTATGGTTTATATACAATGAAATTCTATATAACTATTAGCACAGCGGATCTATATATACTGAAAAGAAAATATGTCTATAGTATGTCAAATGAAATTAAGTAAGGAGAAGAACAGTATATATAACATATGCCTATTTTCATTTTTAAAAATAAAAGATCATTACATGTAACAAGGTACAAGACTTATATTCCTCAAAAAATTAACACTAGAACTTCCCTATGACCCAGCAATAGCACTGCTAGGAATTTACCCAAGGGATATAGGAGTGCTGATGCATAGGGGCACATGTACCCCAATGTTCATAGCAGCACTCTCCACAATAGCCAAAACATGGAAAGAGTCTAAGTTTCCATCAACTGATGAATGGATCAAGAAGTTGTGGTTTATCTATACTATGGAATTCTACATGGCAATGAGAAATAATGAAATCTGGCCTGTGTATCAACATGGATGGACCTTGAGGGTGTTATGCTGAGCGAAATAAGTCAGGCAGAGAAGGACAGATACCATATGTTTGTACATATAGGAGGATTAGGAGGAACTTAACAGAGGACCATGGGGGAGAAGAAGGGGAAAAATAGTGGGGGAGAGGGAGGGAGGCAAACCATGAGAGACTCTTGAATGCCAAGAACAAACTGAG
>NW_024080755.1:3485812-3504020 GCF_003009895.1 Hyaena hyaena | reverse complement strand
AGGGGGGATGGGCATGGAGGAGGGCACTTGTGGGGATGAGCACTGAGTGTTATGTGGAAACTAATTTGACAATAAACTATTTGTAAAAAAAAAAAAAAGAATAAGCAGCCCAATGGGCACCTGGGTGGCTCAGTCGGTTAGACGTCCGACTTCGGCTCAAGTCACAATCTCCTGGTTCACGGGTTCAAGCCCTGCGTCGGGCTCTGTGCTGACAGCTTGGAACCTGGAGCCTGCTTTGGTTTCTGTGTCTCCCCCTCTCTCTGTGCCTCCCCTGCTCACACTCTGTCTCTCGCTTTCATAAATGTTTGTAAACAAACATTTACAAAAAAAGAATTTAAGAAACCAAAAATTGTCAGTTAAAAGAAAACTTAAAACTTAAACATTAAAATGATTTTTATGCTTTCAAATAGGTTATTTTCCTTCTAACACATTCCAGAGTGTGTGTGGAGGAGAGAGTAGGTGTGGGCAAAACAAAACGTTTAGCAAATGAAGATAAAAAAATTTTTTTTAATGTTTTATTTCTTTCTGAGAGAGAGACAGTGTGAGCAGGGGAGGGCCAGAGAGAGAGGGGGACACAGAATCCGAAACAGGCTCCAGGCTCTGAGCTGTCAGCACAGAGCCCAACGCAGGGCTCGAACCTACAAACCATGACATCGTGACCTGAGCCGAAGTCGGACTCTTAACCGACTGAGCCACCCAGGCGCCTCATGACTATAAAATTTTTAAAACAAAAGTTCTTAAAACTGGTTCTATTTAATTTTTTGAAAAGGTAACCACACCTTAGTTATTTGATAGAAATAAAATATTCACAATTCTAGCATTCAATTACCATCTCGTTGCCTCTGTGCAGAACAGACACCATACATCTTGTATGCTATATTTAGATCTACTTATATGCAACTTGAAGAATAATATGCATTGTTTAAATATTGCAAAATATTGCTCAGCTGCCGCTGAAACTCCTGCCAACCCTGTGCTAATTTATGAGTTCCTCTGGAACCAAGAATTGGAACACAAAGAGAAGCCAGAAAATGAGCGCTTGGCACCACTGGGAAGCAATAACTCTACAAAAATCTATTGTAAGTTAATTAAAGATAAATTAATTAAATTGTCTTTTCTTTACCTCGGTGCTCTGCTGCTCACATCCTTCTTACACCCCAAAGCAGCTCCAACACAGGCAGCCGCACAGCCATAACCCTTCGTGACATCCAGGGCAACTGCCTGTGTGTCAAGGACACGGGACCTGAGACACAAGCGTTTCCCTGAGGCCCGAATGCCGCTACTTACAAAAGCAGGTGTTTAGGTTTGAAATTAGCATTTAAATTAGTGTTAAATCAAACTCTGCCCATGCTGAGTTCTCTCTCTCTCTCTCTCTCTCTCTCTCTNATGTTTGCACGTATAGGAGGATTAGGAGGAACTTGACGGAGGAACAAGGGGGAGAAGAAGGGGGAAATGGTGGGGGAAAGGGAGAGAGGCAAACCATGAGAGACTCTTGAATGCTGACAAAAACTGAGGACTGATGGATGTGGGGAGGGGGCATGGAGGAGGACACTTGTGGGGATGAGCACTGAGTGTTATGTGGAAACCAACTTGACAATAAACTATTTGTGAAAAAAAAATAAAATAAAATAAATGTTTTTCTACTGTTACGGCTACAGTCTGCTCTTGTGATAGTACTTCCTTCACTCCTTTTCTTCCTGTGAGTTATTCTCCTTTTCTTCTACTAACTTAAGTTCAATGATTAGTTCATTAATGTTGAGCCCTCTTTTTGTTGTATATTAAATATCAATATATTAAAATATAACATATACCATGTTATTATATATGATATAGAAATAGATCATATAAACTATTTAATATATTAAATTCTGTTAAATATGGCATATTAAATATTTAACACTATCAACTTCCTTCCAAGAAGTGTGTCTTAAGTTTTTATATTTTACCAGTTCCTCGTGCACCACTTAACCCAAGGAGTTGTAGGGCAGCCTGCTGCATAAACCTGACATCAGGGCTTCTGGATTTTTCATCAGTGGCCCCCAAGTACTACTCCAGACCCTGATGTTGCCCTTCCCCTTCCTTGCTAATTGACCCCCAGCTCCCTCAAGTTGTGTTCAATATGGAGTGTCCTTGGTTTCACAGGCTGTCTCTAGCCCAAGGGGAATGCTAATTGGCGAGCCAGAGCCAGAATCCAATTTCCTCTGCAGCGACTGGTACAAAGGTGAACATGTGACCCAATCCCAGCGTTAGGATTGGGGGGAAAGTCGGACGGGAGGGGTGGGGGGCATCTGATGAAAGGCTTTCCTTCCCAGTGAAAACAGGTGCAGGGGAGAAAACGCTGTTCCCCTTTGCTGAATGTTGTTACCTGAAGAAGTGGGACCCCACCCCCACCCAAGGCTACTTTGCAACTCTGAGGGGAAATGTTACCCACGAGCTGAGAATGGCTGAGCTGAAAGGGAGAAAGCAACTGGGCGCAATGATGTCATTGAATACCCGTGTCTGCACTTCTTGTCCTGGAAGATAAGAAACCCCTTATTATTTAAGCTCCTTCTGGCCAGGGCTTGTTATTTGCAGCCGAAAGTGTCCTGCAGGTGCCCCATGAGGCCAACCCCCTGCCTGTTGTATGTCACTCGATGGCAGAGACTTTGTCAGTGATATTGCAATGTGATCCCACACTTGCAATGAATCAGGTGACTGGAAAAGATACTCATTACAGTACTGTTTATGTCATCTCAGGAAAAGTACAATATTCTACATTGTTCCTTTGTTCTGAGGAACTCAAGAAAAGTTTTCCTTTGTAAATTCATAGTCAAATGATAGATGGTCAGAATAAGCCTGGGTGCAGAGAAGAAAAATCAAGGAAGTGAGGTCAGAGCTTGTGCCCGCCATTGCGCCCCCTGCCATTGCGCCCCCTGCCATTGTGCCCCCCTGCCATTGTGCCCCCCGCCATTGCAGCTGTCCACAGCAGTGTTGGGAAAGTCGTGCTGCAAGCCACGTAGTCTGGAAGATGGGCGCTGTCATTGTGCACACATGCCCTTCCCTGCCAAGCAAATGCAGGCATACTGGCGAGAACATGGCCAAGCACTCGCTTTTGTGTAAGATGGCACTTCCATTTGAGGACCCTTTTGCATAATTTTTTAAACAATACCTTTGAATTGTACTATTTAGGGTTATTTGGTTGCAAATGACTAAAAATATTATCTCAAACCAAATTAGGAAGGGAAAAGTGGAGCACATGTTTATTGGTTCACATGAGCAAACTCAAGGAAGGTGTGCCTGGATGTCAGGATCTGAGCACCATCAGGACTTTCTCAGTCTCTCTCTAGTTTTCTCCATGCATCTCCAGTGTCTCAGGAAAGCCTCTCCACAAGGCAGAATCATGGTGGCCAGTGGCGCCATCGTGACTCTGTCAAGCAGAAAAGTGAGGATGTCCCCCAAAAGCTCCAATTAGAAATTCCAAATGGGGACTCTGGCCCAGGTTTGGCAACATGACTATCATTGGACCAATCATCATGAAAAAGAAGGTAATGTGGACTGAATTGTGTACCCCAAAAAGACCTATTCCTGTCCTAACTCCTGGTATCTGTGAATGTGACCTTGTTTAGAAATAAGATTACATCTTTGCAGATGTAATCAAGTCAAGATGACACCAGACAGGATCCGGCGGGGGGTGTGGGGGAGAGGTGGCTAATATGGGCCTCATTCCCAAATGAGGGAAATCTGGACACAGAAATACACACACGGGGAGAACACCATGTGACAACAGAGGCAGAGACCGGAGTGATGGCTGTAAACCAAGAAACACCAAAGATTGTCAACAACTACCAGAAGCTAGGAAGGAGACATGGGACAGATTCTCCTTTGGAACTTCCAGAAGGAGCCAACCTTGACAATATCTTGATTGGACTTCTGGTCTCCAGAACAGAGGGAGAGTACATTTCTGTTGTGGTAAGGCACCTGTTTATGGTATTTGGTTTTAGCAGCCCTAGGAAATTCATATAGGGAGGTGGTGGTCTGGGAGGCAAGGTACTATGAAGGGAAGCCCCCAGTACACGGCTGGAGGGGAGGAAAGGGCTGTATCCCGAAGAAAGGAGAGGGGCTCCGTTAACAGGCAAAGAAGGTAAAGGCAGCTGGGCTGGTGGGAACTCAGCAGCCGCTACATTAACACACACTGTTGTCACCTTCGTCTGAATTTCTTACAGATAAAGAGAAAGGAACATGGTTCTGCATTGCAGAAAATCTGTATTTCTTCTTCCAAAAACATTACAGATTCCTTCGCCCAAATTCAGGAATCTATGAGCCACTGCAATCTGAACAGTTTTATCCTTTCAATAAGGACTTAAATAGCTTAATTTGCTTTGACACTCAGGAAGCTGATGGATTCATTCCGTTGTGTGATTCTGCTATAAGAAATGTTTTATTAATTATACCAAGGTACATAAAAAATTAAAAGTTAAGTTCCTGTGAAGCACATATCCTATTTCAGTTACCTATCAGATTTAACCTTTTATCTTGGCCATAAAATTCAAATTATGCCTCAAATATAATAAAGATCTGTTTCAATGAATTGAAATTAGTTGTCATTTTAACGTGCCTTTAAACTATTTTTAATTGATAACATGCTTGTATCAAATGGTCAGTTCAAAGATGTAAAAGGTTTACTTATAAAAAGTAATCTTTGAGCAGACACTATCAGATAGATGGCCTTGTGTTTAAAGATTCTATTTCTTTTTTTTTTTTTTTTTTTTTTTTTTATTTATTTCTAGGAGAGAGAGCGCGAGAGACAGCGTGAGCAGGGGAGGGTCAGAGAGAGAGGGAGTCACAGACTGAAACAGGCTCCAGGCTCTGAGCCAGCAGTCAGCACAGAGCCCGACGCGGGGCTCGAACCCACGAACCGCGAGATCATGACCTAAGCGAAAGTCGGACGCTTAACCGACTAAGCCACCCAGGCGCCCCTTAAAGATTCTATTTCAAGGCAAGTTCCCTGCAGTTAGAATTCTAATGAACCACACAGACAGAATCCTTTAACAGCTTGGGTAGAAAGGAATGCTCTCCATGACCGTACTCACTTTTAAAATGCTGAGCCTGTGAGCGAACTCTAAAGGTTAGGGAATTAGCCATGTGAATATGTGTTCAAAGCAGTCAGCAAACATCGAATCTACCCCGAGACCTTACAATAGCTGATGTGTCAGGTGCTGCGTGTACACACTCCGTGGGTATCAACTAAGGTAACCACCACCCACCCTGTCCCTCCATGGGTGGGTAGGATCATCCCTCACTTTACAGAAGTAAACTGAGAAACAGGTTATGAGACCTCCCAGACCACGTAACAAACAAAGTGCGGAGCTCCAAGATTCTAACCTAGACCAGAGTCCATGATCTTCACCTGCTGGGGACTCAGAGCCCTGACCTCCTGCCTTCAAGGGTCTCACAAGGTCTTTGAGGAGATAAAACCTTTCCACATGAAATTATATCTAACAGTGCTTCATGGCAAAGGTGAAATGGTTCGTACAGAAGATGGTCCTACCGATCAGCAGGGTGTCTGACGATCACCAGAGTGGGCAGTAGGGTGGGAAAGGACCTGGAAGACAGACAGGATTGGGTTAAGAAGAGCGAGATTTGGATGCTCACCACCCACAGAAGAGTCCGTTTGTCTCTTCTTTGCTGTAGGACAGAGCCATCAGTTTCCTTTCACGTTGCTGGGGCCACAAGCCACAGGTCACCAGGAAATGTGGCAAAACCATCCAGATGAATGACTGTAAAGCCCTGTAAGTAGGGTCACCAATTCATCTTGGTTGTTCTGGACTTTCCTAGTTTTAACTCTAAAGCCCCAAGTTCCAGGGACCCTGTGAGTCTTGGGCAAATCAGGATGGTTAATTACCTTGCTTGTTACATTCTAATAGGAGAAAGTATTTTTTTAAAGAAACAGTTTAAAACAAAGCTTATGCCATGCACATATTACAAGTAGTTAAGATGACCCATCAAAAGACTAAAACCTTTGAACTTGAGCTCCTCTGGACACTGTTACATGGAGGCTGTGGGATCTTAGGACAGTCACCCCACCATGCTGGGCCCAGTCTCCCTACCTGTAAAATTAAAGGTCTGAAGTTAGATCATCTTTAAGGTCAATTTCAGGTCTAATAACCAGTCTATTATTCTTGAGTTAATATCAGTGTTGGGAAAGCCCCCATAATCATAATCATACACACACACACACACACACACACACACACAACTATACAAGTACACACCTACACACATCTATACAAAGCTTTCTTATTTAGGGGGAAAACCTCATGTTACATATTATCTTCCATTTGAGATGCGAATTATTAAAAATACACTCAAATAGGGGCGCCTGGGTGGCTTAGTCGGTTAAGCGTCCGACTTTCGCTTAGGTCATGATCTCGCGGTTCGTGGGTTCGAGCCCCGCGTCGGGCTCTGTGCTGACTGCCAGCTCAGAGCCTGGAGCCTGTTTCAGTCTGTGACTCCNTGTGTGTGTGTGTGTGTGTGTGTGAGAGAGAGAGAGAGAGAGAGAGAGAGAGAGAGAGAGAGAGATGCTAGACTCTCTAAAGCATGGGGCTCAGGGCAGGGTCCTCTCTGTCCAGGCCCCAAAACAGCCCTTCTTGCAATATCTCTCTTAAATTTTTGCTTTCTTTAAGTGTTTATTTTGAGAGAGAGTGAGAGAGAGGGTGAACAGGGGAGGGGCAGAGAGAGAGGGAGAGAGAGAGTCCCATGCAGGCTCTGTGCTGATACCGCAGAGCCCAACTTGGGGCTCAGTCTCACAGACCTTGAGATCATGACCTGAGCTGAAATCAAGAGTCAAACGCTTAACCAACTGAGCCACCAAGGCACCCATTTTTAATTCATTTTTATTTTATTTTAGAGAGAGTGGGGAGAGAGAGAATCTTAAGCAGGATCATGACCTAAGCTGAAATCAAAAGTCAGACACTCAACTGACTAAGCCATCCAGGTGCCCCTCTCTTGAGTCTAAAGATAACCACCTGTGTTTTTTAGGCTCTGTTAAATTAATTTTTTTTTCTAAGTTTTTCTTTTAATCCCAATTGGTTAACATACAGCGTTATATTAGTTTTGGGTATGCCAATTAATTTTTAATTATACAAGTAATATGTGAATGTATTTCTTTATTGCGAATGTATTTAAACGTTAAAGATAAGGCTAAAATCCAATGCTTTCATCTGCCCATCCCACTGTTAGGAGTTTGGCTACAAGTTCAATACAAATCATTCTAAATGCATTACCTCATAGTAATAACTAACATTTGTGACATATTTACACTGTGCTAGGCATTGTTCTAAGCATTTTACACGCAACATCTCTTTTTAATCCTCGTAACAACCTGATGAGACAGCTACCTACTTATAGTCATACATTTACTTACAGAGGACCTACAGCTCTGTGTGTGCCTGTAACACAAAATGAATCATACTTAGGCTTAAGTTTTGAAACTTATTTTGTTCTTTTAATATATCTGGGAGACCTATTCATGTAGGGACACCACTTAGATTATACTTTCTTGCCCAACAGCAAGAGGCACACGGAAGCAAAATTTGCTTTGGGAGGGAAACAAGTTTTCCAAAGACCTCCAAGAATGTTCCATTTACAGAGACTTTTAATTTCTTGATTTCTAATTAGTTTCAGCTTCTGAGATCCACAGGCAATTAGCCTTCAGGTGAAAGGTTGGCTGCACAGCTGGCTAAGGCAAAACTCCAATCTGGGCAAAAACTCCGGTCTGTGGTGCGTCATTTTCTCCCACCAGACAGCTCTGTGAATGAAAGAGGACAAATGTGCCACCAGGCTCTTTCAGGATGACTTCCTAATAAATAATGTAAAGGAGCAGAAAGTGGAATGTCCATCCAATTATTCCTTAAGGAAGGGGCTCCTCCCACTCTAGGCTAAGTTACTAGAGAGCCCATGCTAATCTCAGCTTCCACTTCGCCTCTCCCAGCACCACATGCAATTCTCTTCTGTCCTGAACTATGAAAAGCTACCCCCCCATCCCTACTTTCTTCTCCACCTCATAAACAGATAAATCTCTTCCTAAATGGAGCTTTCAGCTTGGTATGGGAAGGAAAAAAAATATCCAAGTATTTCACACTAATTAGTGAGTGGCTGAAACTTCCCCTTCAGAACTGTCCAAAAGATGTCTTGTTTTAATCCAATCTCTACTTGGGAAATTGAGGCTCTTTGGGGCAGACATTTAGAGATGGAGAGAACACTCAGATGCTTCCTCCTCTTTATTGTTGTCAGTAGGAAAGACATATTGGGTGATTAGTATTTATGATGCATCAAATGAGCCAGGATCACGGAGTAATGCAGAGCAGGGCTGAATGTGAATAAACAAATAAATGGAGCATCATGAACTATCCAAGGCTGTTGGGACCATAAACCTGCAAGCCAGAGATGAAGGAACAAAAGATGCAGAGATTTCATAAAAGCAGATATTTTTAGACTTTCTGCTTTGCAATAGCAAAGTAGAGTTCACCTCGTTTATAAATCAAGGGTTTGGTTTTTAGCGTGCTAGAACATTTCTGTTTCTTCATAAAAGGAAGTACCAGGATAATTTTTCTAACACTTATTTGCCCTTAGATTCTCAGTAGGGGAGTTTTCCACCATGACCCAGAGTCAGGAAAAAAAGATTCTTGCGCACCTCGCCATCAAGGTCCTGACTCTAGGTAATTCTCCATGATTTTAAGGCTTTGTGAGAGCCTTATGCATAAATCAGCTTTGTAACATTCATCCCCAGCACCTCTAAACCAGAGGTCCGGTATATGTCACACCATTGTGCTAATCAGCAGAAACGTGGTGTGTACAGACTTTGCGGGGACAAATCTTCCAGGGGCACCCACGCCCCTCCCACAACCGCTCTGGCCACCCCTCTTCCCAGAGATCACACGCCCCAGTTCTCTGCCCGGTCCTCACCGCTCTAATGAATCCACTGGCTTTGGTCCCCCATGGCCCAGGCAAGAAGATCATGATCCATGTGGGCCTGCTCACAGACAGATGCCAGACTTGGAAGTGGAAGGGAATACATCCTCACTCCAGATGGCTGGATTAGGTGAAACCTTTAGCATTTCCTGAACATTTGCAGCTCGTTATCCAATCAGCAGAAAGTCTGGGCAAGTAGACCCACAAGACATCAAGGAATGAACGTACAGGAAGTCCCATGTCCCAGGTCCCGGTCAGGGAGCAAATCCAGGCCATGGCCATGGAGTCTTTACTGCAGGTAGAAAATGTGGCAGGGGGTGGGGGTATTCTTGAAGTCCTGGAATCCAGTGACAACTGGTATAACACAAAAGGAAGAGCAGCCTATGGGAGAGGTCGTGACCCCCAGCACTTCCAGAAGAGTGTCACTTTATACAAATGAAACCTAGTTTAAAGACTAGGACCCCTCCTGTCCCAAGCACCTTAGTCTGTCTTAGATGCACTTCCCAAGGGTGAGCCTGACTCCAGGTAAGTTGGCTCAAAGCAGCCCCTGGGGGGGGTCTCCTGTCCAATTCCCCCATTCCTACTGGAAATGGAAATTCCTACTCTAAAATGTTAAAGAACCCCTCCTGAAATCTGTGATTGGGATGCAGGAGTCTAAATTATTTGAAAGATGCTGCTACATAAACACCCTTTGCAAAAGTCACTAGAGCAATGGTCCTCAGACTTGCACAAACATCGAAACTGCCTGGGGATTCCAAATGCTGATTCTGAGACACCTCTGAGAGTCTCAGGTAGGATCTGCATTTTTAACAAGGACTAGAAGATTCTGAGCATTAAAAAAATTTTTTTTAATGTTTATTTATATTTGAGAGAGGGAGAGAAAGAGAGGAAGTGTACGAGCAGGGGAGAGGCAGAATGAGAGAGACAGAGACAGAATCTGAAGCAGGCTCCAGACTCTGAGCTGTCAGCACAGAGCCCGACACAGGGCTTGAACCCAAACCGTGAGATCGTGACTTGAGCTGAAGTTGGATGCTTAACTTACTGAGACACCCAGGGGCCCCAATTCTGAGCATTTTTAACAAGGACTCTAGAAGATTATGAGGTGAATAGTCCATGGGTCATAATTTTGAAAATACGTTGCCATGGTTCATTAGAAACATCTGGAAAAAAGCACTTTAGAGATAAAACATGTGTGGCTTTAGTGAAAAAGAATCTTTCAAAGTGTAAGTCATAGATCCACTACCTAATGATCACGAGAATTTCAATGGTTTCTGGGCGGGAGGAGGTGATCCCTACTGGGTCACCAAACCCCTAGTGAAGACTGCCATGTGCCGGAAGTTTGGCTGAAGGCAAGAGACACAAAGATGGGTAAGATGTCCTTCTAGCCCTCGGGAAGCTTGTTGTCCAGGGAAGGAATTCAGCTGGTGGGTGCTGCTGAGTTATTCACATTCACATTCACTTCCTAGCTAAGCCTGACCCCAGCTAGCTGGGCAATCTTGGTGAGCTAGGGCTCCATGGGAGAGAGAAAAACAGAGGCAGATGATAACTCATCAATACTTCTGGTTTCTTCCCACTCTAAAAAGTCTAGGATTCTACCTACAGCCCGACTTGAGTAGCTACATTCAAAAGTTCTTCCAAGTAAGTGCATGTAACAGAGTTAATTGTAAAAGATTTCATATCTTATGAACCTTTTTAAGAATGAAATTGCATCCTATTCAGCAGGCACTAGCCGGAATGGAAAACAAAACCTCATTTCCAGGGGTCTTATTCTAGAATCTGTCTGAAAGATACCCAGGAGAAATGTAGTTCTTTTCCTGAATATACAGACCATCATCCTAAAATAGTCCACATATAGCTTGAAATGTTTGCCGTCAAGAAAACTGAGCTAATTCACATTACCTTTCAAAGTAACTTTCTTTGTGCCAACTCATAGTGAGGACCAGTGAAAAGAAACCCTTTTCAACCCTTCTGGGCCTTAAATATTTCTAAGAACAGCCTCACCTTAAAACCATTCTCTCCCGGGGCACCTGGGTGGCTCAGTCAGTTAAGTGTCTGACTTCGGCTCAGGTCATGATCTCATGGTTCGTGGGTTTAAGCCCTGCATTGGGTTCTGTGCTGACAGCTCAGAGCCTGGAGCCTGTTTCAGATGCTGTGTCTCCCTCTCTCTCTGCCCCTTCACCATTTATAGTCTGTCTCTCTCTGTCTGAAAAATAAATAAAACCAATTAAAAAAAATTTTAACCATTCTCTCCCAAAATACAGGTTTTAAAGCAGGACATTTCACAGTAATCGTTTGCTTCACCATGGGACTCACCATCTATTTCTCTTAGACATTTGTTGCATCATAAACGAAATGTTACATATAAGCCATTATCTTTACATTACTTTTCAGAAACGCAAAATAATATTTATTCAATGATTCATGACATGACAGCCAAAATCTTTGATGTGTTTTGGTTTATTAATGCTAGAAGGAAACTCCCAAGTTAGGTACTATTTTCCCCCATTTTTCAGGTGGGAAAAATAGGTTCCAAGTGGCGGGATAACTTGTCTGAGTTCACAGGACAATACAGCTGGAGAGTCTGGAGGCCAGAACGCATGCTGTTACCTACTACACGATGTCCTGTAAGAACAGAACCGGAGACACAACAGGGGCTAAAAAGGAAACTAAGGTCAACAGTTTGACATTCTCTTCAGGCTCCCCAAGATGATGAATCCTTGGGATGATCTATTTGGACCTTTGAGGTCCATCTAATCCTAACCTGATTGAAATTCTAAAGTTTAAACATCGTATCACCCTCCAGATGCAGTCAGGCTCCATTAATTCATAGCTTCCCAACCCTCCATCATTTCTGTACCCTCTGTATGATGTTCGCCATAGTCATGTATCACCTAAACTACTTCAGGCTTAATTTACTTAATATTTCCCTTGAAATCATCTGCTTTATTTCAAAAGGATCATAGTATCTTTGAATTCACTGGTTTGGTGTGCTAGTTCTATTTTTTTCAACTTACTTTAAATATATAGCCACCGAAATTCAAAACCCATTCTGAGATCGTTTCTTAGGATACTCATGGCAATATATACCATGGCAGGGATGCATGGCTGTTGAAGACTGTGGCTTCCAGAATGACGTGAGTTAAAAGATATCAACAACAAAGTCTTTCCTGGAAGCCAATAAGAACCTTGTATTTATGGAACGTCGATTCTGACAAAGGCAGCAACAAGTTCCCCCAACCATCTGTGCCTTTTAAACCCCAATCCAGGGGCGCCAGGGTGGCTCAGTCGGTTGAGTGTCCGACTTAGGCTTGGCTCATGATCTTATGGTTCATGGGTTCGAGCCCCACATTGGGCTCTGTGCTGACAGCCCAGAGCCTGGAGCCTGTCTTCAGATGTGTCTCTCTCTTTCTCTGCCCTTCCCCTGCTCATGCTGTGTCTCTATCTCTCAAAAAAAATAAAGAGTAAACATTTAAAAATAAATAAATAAATAAGCCCCAATCCATTGTCTTGAAGAAAAACGAAAAACTAAATATGTTTCCAGGGAACAATGTTTGCAACCCTCTCATGTACAATTTGTCTTCACATTAAATGTAACACAGTATATCATTAGGAATTGGATCTTATTAAATTCTATCACCCCCCCCCCCACTGTTCCCCAGCAAACTAGCACTTTTTCTAACAGTCAGATATTTGGGTTGACTTTGGAAGGAAAACTTCCACTGTTGGATGGAGGCCAGGGTTTTAAGGTCTCCACTGGTCTGGGAAGTAAGTTACTGACACTTGGATCCTCCCAATTCCTGTGAAAAGAAATTCCCATCAAAGAAATCTTTTCTATCATAGTGTGTCATCCCAGCAATAAGAATATAATGGGCTGAAGGTAGCAACTGTGGCCAAATTCCATTTGCTCACTTTCTTATCATCCTTATAGAATCAGACTTATTCACACTCTTTGGTGTCCTGAGAGCTGATTACTCCCTCGAAAGAAAAAGGTGACGAGCCAGAAAATAGATGAATCACTAGTTAGTGTGGACAGCTGTGAGGTCACACTTCCTGCTGATCTTGTAGGCCTTTTTAAGTGTTTATTTATTTAGAGAGAGAGAGCATGAGTGAGCAGGGGAGGGGCAGAGAGAGAGGGAGAGAGAGAGTCTGTGCTGTCAGCACAGAGCCCAATGTGGGGCTTGATCCCACAAATGGTAAGATCATGACCTGAGCTTAAATCAAGAGTCAGATGCTTAACTGACTACAAGGTGCCCCTGACCTTGTAGGCAGTTTTAGAGTATACTGAGGAAGCAGGAGAAAGGTATGAAGGGGTGCATCTGATATATTTCTCTATAATTATCCTCTTTATTTCACATAAAAAGCAGTTTTTGACTCTAATAATGGGAAAAGAACTGCACCACCTTTTAGTTTGATAATTTATGCTACCATTTTACTCTGTTTCAAAGAGATAAATGACATCATAACACTCTTAAATCAATTTAGGCTTAAATTTATGTTAGGAAGGTAAACGTGATCACTGATGGTTTCATAATAAGTTTAATTTCCACTCAGCCTCTCTTTACAAGACCACAGAACTCATTCCTTAAATTGAAATCCCATTAGCATCCGTTAAAATTACATCCAGAAGAACAGTCACCTTTTGCTTTAAGTGTTTAAAGTCAGCCTGCAGTACTGTTGGAGGGTAAGCTCCAGGGAGTTGAATAGAACTCTTCGGCAAATTGGCCCATAAATCACATGAGGTAGGCAAAATAATGGCTTCAGGATTTCAGAGATAAATCGTAAAAACCTTTGAAAAAACAATGTAACCTGACGGATAAACAGAATTTTGCCCTCAACTTCAGTGCCACAGATACCAAATGTAACCCCCAGAATGGTGTTTTCCCACCTGAGTGGAGTTTTGGAAAACTGTAAATTGCTTGCATTTAAAAATTGGGAGAGGGGTGCCTGGGTGGTTCAGCCGGTTAAGCTCAGCTCAGGGCTGACTTCAGCTCAGGTCATGATCTCATGGTTCATGAGTTCTAGCCCCCACATGTGGAGCCTAGAGCCTGCTTCAGATTCTGTGTCTGCCCCTCTCTACCTCACATCCTGTCTCTATCTCCCTCAAAAATAAATAAACGTTAAAAATTAATAAAATAAAAATTGAGAGAGTTCATAGACAATGTGGATTTCTACCTACACTTTAAAACTCATTTCTGGCAACATGGTGCCCACCTACCAGCAATGGCAGGGAGAGAGGGAGACANAGTCTGTGACTCCCTCTCTCTCTGACCCTCCCCTGCTCACGCTGTCTCTCTCTCTCTCCTAGAAATAAATAAAAAAAAAAACATAAAAAAAAAATACACTCAAATAAATTTAGTACTTGGAGGGTTTTTTTAAATCATGATTCTTTTAGATTTTTACTGTTTCCTAATTTTACTTACTGTCTTGGTGAATTTTACAAACAACAGGAGGAAATTCCTTCAGAATAAAATAATTGATAAAAATCAGAAGATAGTTTTCATGGATAGTAACCTCATCTCCCAGACATGTGCCTTGGGAAGGCCAGATGAGCTAGGATAGGAGAGAATAAACAGGAGTGGTCTGGCTCCAAATAGACCCTGTGAACTGCACTACTACATGACCACTTGAAGGCAAGGGTAGAATTTGTCTAGTGGAGTGTTTGGAGAGAAAATGCAGCACAGAACAATACAAGTCAACAGAAGTCTATTACAATGTCAGCCAAACAGAGATGTGTCTCAGCAAATCTAAGTATAAGCAACTCAACTCTAATAAGTATAACAAAATAGTTGTAAACTCCCCATTTTCCATACTGATGCTGGGGTAGGGGACAACCGAGGTTCAGATACCTGGCCAAGTATTATATCATGTGACCCACTCACCTTTCCTCTGTGCCTTACTATGATTGGACTCTTATTCAGTGTTCTCCAAAGGACCACAGGGCCAACTTGGTTAATCATGTCCTTGTCTCTTGAAGTAGACCATAGGCCCTGGGAAACAGATTCAGACTATGAACATGGATACCCTTCTGACCTGACTCAGCTTTGTACTCAGCTCCTGGGTTCAACCGGCTTCTGTGGAAGGCCAGTGGCAGGCAAAACACACAATTAGGTTGTCCCATCCACTGAAAGTGGCATGAATCACAGGGAGGGTCACACTGTTGATCAAAGATGGCAGAATTGGATTTTAGGCATCTGGTAAACCAAGCAATAAATATTTTTACTTTTCATAGCAGCAAGAGGGGTACTTCATCTTTCTTTATTTGAGAAGAACCTGTTCTGTGGAGAGATTGCAATTTAACCCCTAAAGTGTCATCCCTGATGGGTAGCAAGCACTAACTCCCTGCTGTTTCCTATCTCCAAGTTCAGTGTGAGCATCTCTTGAATTCAGAGGTACTCCTGAGTGTGGGTGCCACAGAGCATCCTTACAGAAAAACTTAAGGAAGGTTTGGTCCCAACCTAGAATTCCTCTTCACTGCAAACAGAATTGTCAGGGTGATGTGGGATGCCCCCAAAATCCACACCTGCCACCAGCCAGTCCTTCATTCGAGTTTTATTTCTGACACACCTGGGGCTTTGTATTCTCCTATGACAGCGTCTTCCCAGACTTCAATCAGTTTAGACAACGTGGACTTATGAGAGGCTAAACATAGATACCAGTGAAACAGAATACTGTCCAAATTCAGCTGCACGCATATATGATCAGTTGGATTTTAACAAAGGTGCCAAGGCAATTCAATGGGTCAAAAAACAGTCTTTGCAACAAATGGCCCTGAAACAACCGGTCATCCCAATGCCAAAAAAGTTTTCTTTTCAACTTCAAAACTTCCCTCAGACAACACAGAAGACAATAACTCAAAATTGATCACAGTCCTAAATGTGAGAGTTAATACTGATAAAACTTCTAAAAGAAAACCCAGGAGAAGATCTTAGGGTTTGGGTTAGGCAAAGACACCTTAAGACACAAAAAGCAGGTGCTATTTTTAAAAAATTAATACATCACTGGGTGTTATATGGAAACCAACTTGACAATAAACTATTTAAAAAATAAATAAATAAATAAATAAATAAAAATAAACATTTAAAAAATAAAATAAAAGACAAAAAATAATAAATTTTTAAAAAAGAAAAAAATTAATAAATCTGACTGTATCAAAATTTAAATCTCTTGCTATTCAAAATAACCCCATGGTTAAGACAATAAAAAGGCAAGCCACAGACTCAAAGACAAGATTTATGTAATTCACATCTACCCAAAATATATAAAGAACTCTTACAGCTCAATAAGAAGACAAATGGGCAAAAGGTTTCAATAGACACTCCATCAAAGAAGATATATGGGTGGCAAATAAGCACATTACTCATCAGGGATAATCAGGGAAATACAAATTAAAGTCACCGTGAGCTACAGCTACACACCCACCAGAATGGCTGCAATTAAAAGGACTGACAATAACAGGTGTTGACAAAGATATGAAACAACTTGGACTCTCATACCCTGATGATATGGGCGTGTAAAAGGATACACTTTGGGAAAAGAGGCAATTTCTTATAAAGTTAATGTACAGCCATTCCAGTTCTGGATATTTATAAAAAAGAAATGAAAACATACATCCAGACAAAACTTTCATGCAGATGTTCAAGGAACATCTTGATATTCATAAGAGCCAAAAACTGAAAAAAGTCCAAACGTCCATCAGTAGGTGAATAGATCGGGTCACCTATGTGGCTCAGTCGGTTAAGCATCCAACTTTGGCTCAGATCATGATCTTGTGGTTCATGAATTTGAGCCCCACGTCAGGCTCTGTGCTGACAGCTCAGAGCCTGGAGCCTGCTTCAAAATCTGTGTCTCTCTCTCTGTCTCTCTCTCTCTTTTTCTCTCTCTTTGCCACTCCTCTGCTTGTTCTGTCTCTCTCTCTCAAAAATAAATAAACATTAAAAAAAATTTTAAATAGGTAAATAGATCAACAAAGTTTGGTATACCCATAGAAAGGACTACCAGTCAACAATAAAATTGGACAAACTACTGATAGACACAACAGCATAGTTGACTCTCAAAAATATTATACAGAGTGAAAGAAGCAAGGCACAAAATATGTATATCTTGCATGCTTCCATATATTTGAAATTCTGGAAAATGCTCGAAAGATCCTTGGTTGCTGGGAGCTGGAGGTAGAGAGACCAAAGGAAGTTGGGCATGACAGGAACATTCTATCTTGATTGCGGTGGTCCTGTTTGTATACATTCATCAAATTTACCATCACTTAAAAATAGTGCAGTTTATTTGATGTAAATTCACCTCAGTAAAGTTGCTTTTTGTTTGTTTGTTTTTGTTTTCAGCAAGAGGAGCACGAGCAAGGGAGAGGGGTAGAGGGAGAGAGAGAGAATCTTAAGCAGGATCCATGCTCAGTACAGAGCCTGACACAGGGCTGGATCCCAGGATCCTGGGATCATGACCTGAGCCAAAACCAAGAGATGGACACTTAACCAACTGAGCCACCCAGGTGCCCTTAAAGTTGATTTTTAAATAAAAGGGTGAGGGGTGGGAATTTCCAAGAAAGAGACATTAAAATACATTCTGGCAACAAAATGAAACTTTTTTCCTGAGCTAATCAGAGAACTGAAAAGAAAAGGGAGAGAATTTTCATTACTTGAATCAATGTCTTCAATGTCTAAAATCAACTGTGAGAAACACTGTCCTCTAATTTCAACTACGTCTGGAAAGACCTTCCCTTAAACCCATTTTTGGTTCAATTGATTTCAATTATCAGCTAATTATCAGCTAACAGTTTAGCAGGAAGTAGTTGGCAATCAGCTTTGAGGACAGGCTTTGTAGAAGTGGAACAGAAGAGAGGAAAAGGCTATCATTTCACCAAAAGCTTCAGAATATCGCCATGAGCTATGATGAGGAGGGAAGTAAAGAATCTTGGGGGGTGGGGAGAAAGAGAGAAGGCAGAAGGATCCATTGTCGTGTGCTCAGCCTCTTGATCCTGCTCAGGGAATTGACCCCTTTGGTTTCCCACAGAACAACCTGGGCACACTGAAGGTGGAAGAAGGAACATAGCAAACGAATAGTCAAGAATAAGCAGCCCAACGATGCTCAGCATCCCTCCTCATCAGGGAAATACAAATCAAAACCACACTGAGATACCACCTCACGCCAGTCAGAGTGGCTAAAATGAGCAAATCAGAGAACTCTAGATGCTGGCGAGGATGTGGAGAAACGGGCACCCTCCTACACTGTTGGTGGGAATGTAAACTGG
>NW_024080755.1:3470275-3485520 GCF_003009895.1 Hyaena hyaena | reverse complement strand
CTTTTACTTCTTTAATGTTTATTTTTGAGAGAGAGAGAGAGACAGAGCACGAGCAGGAAGGGGCAGAGAGAGAGGGAGACACAGAATCCAAAACAGGCTACAGGCTCTGAGCTGTCAGCACAGAGCCTGACGTGGGGCATGAATCCATGAACTGTGAGATCACGACCTGGGCCAAAGTCGGTCGCTTAACCAACTGAGCCACCCAGGTGCCCCTCATTTCTTTAAATCAACTCAAATGCAGGTTGCACCTGCTAAGTAAGCACCATCGCCACACAGAGTATCGCTGTGACAGGGTAGGAATTCTCAGGCATGATGGCAGTACACGGGGGACAACCCTTGCTCCCGGGGGTCCCCTACAGACTTGCCATGAGAAGTCCTCTCTCTCAGGAGCGAAGGTAGACTTTTGCTCTCATCGAGTATCTTGGAAGCCATCTTACCCATGTTCAGTGACCATCCTGGGGGAGTGCCATCATGGACCATGATTCAAAAGGGCACTAGGTGGGTATTGAACCAGTGTCTCCAGCCTGCTTCTCGTAGCGAACTCATCAATTGAGCCGATCAGGCACCAGCACAGGGAAGAGGAAGGAGATATTGGAAATCTATGGCCAAGAGGCTGAGGGAAAGAGTAGCTAAGTGAAAAACGCAATTTGCAGAGAGTATATGTGTGAAGAAAATACGTGGAAGAACACACCCCAAATGTCAACACTGACCCTCTGCGAGGCCAGGGAACGCATAGGAGTGAAGGTGACAGCTATGGCTATGTTACCGTTCACTACGGCTAACGGTGTTAGTGCTCACACGGTCTGCTTGGCTCGGGTTTCCTACAGCCAGCATGCATTACTTTCATAATTATAAAAGCTTTTTGAATAAAATATTTATAAAATATAAAGTATAAGATATTCTTATATAAGGGGCACCTGGGTGGCTCAGTCGGTTAAGTGTCAGACTCTCGATTTCAGCTCATGGTTCGTGAGTTTCAGCCCCATGTTGAGCTCTGCCTCTTCCCTGCTCTCTCTCTCTTCCGCTTTCTCTCAAAATAGATAAACTTTTTTTTAAAAAGATATTCTTACATAATACATGCTATATGTAGGAATATATCACTAAAAAAGCTCGTCTCTTGTTGCTAGAAGGGCGAGTAATTTTTTCATTCTTCATAATCATCTGTATCCTCCAAGTGTTCTACTTTTAAGTAATTAAGTAAATTTAATTGTAAATTTTAAGATAAACTTTGTATCTTAAAGCATCTCTCACCTTCACCTTCTCACCCCTAAACATTTTAATTAAAATAGAAAGCTCTCCTTGCAGATTCCTCATATATTGTGTCCCTCCATTTCATCACTCACAGCTGTCCATCTCAGGACCACCTCTCTTGACATGGTTGGTCAGTGACAACATTTCACACAGAATCTCAGCATTAAGACTGGCTAGTAAGGAAACCTGTAGAGGCTGCAGGCTCCTAAGGGTCATGTTCATTGTGTTCCCTCGATTCCTCAAATGTGCACAACCACTGTGTTGAGATCTTCCACTCAGAGCTCGTGTCCTTTGATTCAAAGTATATCGACCATCAGCATATGGAGATGAATACAGACCATCATGTAAAGAGAAAATCCTCCTCAAAAAGTCCTATTTTTTTATATCCCCAGACTGGGGCTGTTGGAGCTTCAAATGGGTTTGTTTAAATTCTTGGTAAAGAATGGGCAAATCTGCACCAAATAATGAGGCTGAAGGCCGTGCCACTCCCGCTCATGAAAGCAATTCCTGGAGCTTGTCCTAAATCCTATAAACCTCTGATGAATGTTCTTTATATGAATGGTGGCCTACAGCTGCTTGGGGAAACTTCTCAAAAACTCTTAAACACAGAAAAACTCACACATGCTAAGTCCGAATGGTTACCAAATAACAGACACAAACAGTCACGACGCAGTTTCTGTACAAAGTTGTGCAACTTGCTGGATGCTGTCTCAACACTTTAAGGTTGCGTGAGGCAAAGGGAGGATGCACACACACACACACACACACACACACACAAGCACACATGCAAACAGGTCCCAAGCAAAGACATACAGCAGGATGATTACCTTGTGAGTTAGAAATCTCTAAGTCATTAAAAGTGGGTCATGCTCAGGTCCCAAGGTCTGTGACCAAGTCAAGTCCAGAGAACAGAGCCAACAAATAATTTGTTTCCAAGTCCAAAAGGCACAGTTCAAATAAAATACAGAAAACATCTGAAAAGAAGGTGCCATCTGGCAGAAGCGTCTCCCCATCCTGTGCCCTCCCCCCCCCCCCCCCCCCCCCCCGCCCCAGCTACCTCTTCCCTTACCCCGGAGCTAGACAGGAAGGAGGCAGCGAGCGGAAAGGGAAGGGAGGGGGCCGAAGCAGTCTGTCTTTGGGCCCTGCTCCCAGAAGAAAAGGTGTGAAGGCTGGTGGCAGAGCCCCAGAAGGATTAGAAATCCCAGAGTGGAAAGAACCAAGCCTCGTCTGCCCTGTGTGCAACTGTGGACACTCCGTGTCTTGTCTCTCGTGCCACAAAGGCCAGGAAGTAACAGCACAGGGAGAGCAGCAAGAACGGTTTGGAACTGAGAGTGTCCTCACAGTCAGTCACAACCTTCCCAGAGTCCCAGAAAGGCAGAAGAAAGAGAACCATGCTTTCGAGGAGCTCCTGAAATGTGCGGTCAACTCAGAGCCCTCTTCCCTACAAATTCAATGTCCTCAATAACAGCACAAAACTGGGTGTACCCCATGCCCGGAGACACCGCAGTAAGAGCTCTCTAAATCTAGCTGGGGAGGGAAAGGGGTGTTTGTCCCTAAAGTGTTGAGAAATGATCAGAACCTGGAAGATCCAGGGCGAGCCCTGAGGGCTCACTGCAGGGTCTGGGGTCTTTTGCTTGGGAAATTTCTGAGGTGGTCAGATACTGTTGGAGGGGCAGAGGGCTTGCGTACACCTACAGGTGGGAAGGATCTCCAGGGAGGATCCGCCAAGTTCACCATCCATCGCCCACTTGGCTCCTTGGACTTGCTGCTGGCACTTAAGCCAGAATGGGATCGCCAGGAGGTACGTACGGTAAATTCTAGATCTGCCATGGACTGGCTAGGCGACTGAGGACAGATAAATTACCTTCTCTGGATCTCACTTTCCTGACCCTCAGAAAGGACACAGCCACCTCCCAAGGCTTTGATAAAGCACATAGAATGCCTCTAGAAGCGGTAGGTGGTCCTGTCTCCCTCTCCTTGACCCCAGCTGGAATCCTCCTTGGCCACAGCACCCTTTCAGAGACGGCTAAAGACCCAACACTTACTATTTTACGTATGCCAGTGGCTTCCTCCCTCCTCAAGTCTGCATCTCACAAAACTGCACGTAACTATTTGCCTTAAAAGTACAGAGGAAACGTGTAGGGAAATACTTTTTAGAGACTTACATCAAAAAGCACCTGATTGGGGCGGCTGGGTGGCTTAGTCGGTTAAGCGTCCGACTTTCGCTTAGGTCATGATCTCATGGTTCGTGGGTTCGAGCCCCGCGTCGGGCTCTGTGCTGACTGCCAGCTCAGAGCCTGGAGCCTATTTCAGAGTCTGTGTCTCCCTCTCTCTCTGACCCTCCCCTGCTCACGCTGTCTCTCTCTCTCTCTCCTAGAAATAAATAAAAATATTTTTAAAAAAAGCACCTGATTATTTATTGGCCCTACTATTTACCAGGCATTTTGCAAGGGCTTTATAAATATAACTTTTTGACCCAATGGGGCCCTCATTTTACAAATGAGGACAAGGAGACATTATTACATCTGTTTTATGCATAAGCAAACCGAGGCCATTCAGTTACAAGAAGTTAGGTCATTACAAACAACACTAATGGGTAATATTTATTAAATATGTATTATATACCAGACACTATTCTCTTTATAGATATTAAATAGATATATATGTTTGTGTATCTGGCACATCCTTAGCATTAAATGTGTATGGATGACTTCACATTATCTGGAGCTCACACTTCATTTCTCCAACAATCCTAACAAGTAGGTAATATCGCCATGAGAAATCAGATCAGAGAGGTTAAGCCAATTGCCCGGGTCACAGGGTTCCTACGTAGTAAAATGAAGCACTGAACCCAAAGAGCCCCATCTCAGCTACTATAGTCTCCTGCTCAGTCCCACACAGCAAGTGATAGAGGTAGAATCTGAATCCCACGTCTGTCTGACTTGAAAGCTCTTGACCAACTGATAATTTGCAAGGGCCAAACTTCACTGACGTAGAGAAAGCTCAGCCAGCACACATGACAACACGCCCCACCAGGCCCTCTGCAATATCTGTCTATTCCCAAGTCCAAAGGTGACAACTCTGTGTCAGACAGACAGACGAGGTAAGCCAGGCAGTTAGGATATAATAATAGCCATGGCCATCAGGCTCTAGGAGAATGCTGCTCTCAAAATGCAGACGTTCCTAGTTTCTAAAGCAAAACTAATTTGCTCTCCTAATGGATGTGGCTGCTGTCTCTTCCAAACCCTCAGAGCATTTGCTGCTCTCTCTCATGGAATTTCTCATATCCTGACTTGCATTATGGTCATTTCTAGAGTCTAGTGCCTTATGAGCTGTATGGTTAAAGATGGCTGCCGGGGAGAGATATCTCCAAACACGGGTGGCTTACAGGAGACGGGAGTTAGTTTCTCTCTCACATAATGGTACAGGTGCAGCACGCAGGGCTGGAGGGCGGCTCTGCTCCACCACAATACGCAGGGATCCAGGTGCCTTCCATTGGTCACTCTGCCATCCTCAGCGGGTTGCCTTCAACTGCCTACAGTGTGTCAGCACCTTGTCTACATTCCAACCAGTAAGACGGGGAAGGGGAGCAAGAGAGCAAAGAGAGAGCGAGTCTCTGCCTTAGAAAGGCAGAACCAAGTTAAAAGTTCTTCTACTATCAAAGAAAAAAGGAGAGAGAGCGTGCATCTAGTGAAGGAAAATTAGCCATCTCAAGTGACCGTTTCTTAGGAAACACATTCAAAACGATATTATATGCATGCAGACATTTCTCCATCCAACAAACATGTATAATAACATGCCACCATATGTCAGACACCGCTAACCAATGAGCATCCAGTGTAAGGCGTTTACAAACAATGGATGAATAAATGAATGAGCCCTTTTATGGAATAGCATCTGGAGGGAAGGCCATGAAAATTTCATGAAGGTAAATAATTTAAAATATGGACAAAAGTAATTCCTTCCCATAGAAGGTCATAGATAAAAACAGACACATTTAAAGATGGATTTTTTGTGGCTTGCTGAAAAATATGGAAAATCAATTATAAAGAAAATAAACAAACAGACCTGATTTATTGGGCTATACTGCCGCTAGCAAAATATACTACAGAGTCCCAATCCTGAATTTTTACTTTAATTTTTTTTGTATTTTACTCTAAGACACATTTTTACTTTTTCCCTATACAAAACAAAACAAAACAAATTGTCATTTACAGGATAGATAGATATACAGGAATGAAATTGAATTCTTTCTGTGTCTTCGATAAGATAAACATTCAAGGGATTTAATCTGGGAGAGGAGCCAAGAGTCCAACTCCAATTTATTATTATTTCTAAATTATATATAAAGCACCACATAAAGTCTTTAATAATAATGTCAGTGGGGCTGCCACCGGAATGCATTATTATTTGCAGACAGCCACGTCACCAACAATGCTTTCCTCATTTCCCAAATGCCATTAAGACGGAATTTCCCAGTTACCATCCCCCCTCCACCTCTCACCACCATAAAAAAGTCCAATGAATGATTTGCACTACGTGTTTTAATAAAGTGCCGGGAGTACTATGAACAGCAATATTAAAAAGCAAAATTTTTAAATTCAAATGAAGAGATGCATGGAATTTTTGTGCTGAATTAAAATGAACTTGGATCTAATCAGAATAGTTTTCTGAACTTGGGCTTTAGGTTTCAAAGAGGCAGAGGTATCTGTATTTTTTTCCCCTCGTGTGGTTAACTTGTGACGTTTTGCTTTGCGCACATCGTTCCTGAGAACCTGACAGTTTCTTCTTCCTCTCCAAGGAAGCCAAGTACTGTACTTCACAGCATGCGGTTTCCATGAGAGCTAAAGCTGGACACATTCTGAAAGCTTTCTGCCCTCAAACGGCATTGGGCTTGACCTAAAGGAACCATTCCTAGACTCTAAATAAAGTTTCTCCTTGATAAGAGGCGGAGCATTGTCTCTTAGAACTTTGTAATTTTCACTTCACGTAACTGAATTGTGCACACATTTATTCGGCTAAAGTAGGTAAAGGACTTGGCAATGTGTTTGGCAAACCATTACTATTTGTTTAGGGCTTACTAAATTAAGGCACAATTCTAAGTCCTCTGAGGAATACTGAGATTCATTCATTCATTAAAAATACTTATGGGTCATTAACTGTGTATGTGTGCCCATAGGTATGAATGAATATATTCATTCAACGTATATTTATGGAGCAGTTGCGCCAGATTTCAATCTAGATTTGCAAAAAACAAGCATCGTCCATACCTTCATGGATTTTACAGGCTTGTGGGGAAGGCAGACAGCCAAAAATCTGCACAAATAAATGTAAAACTATCCAATGGGATAAATGTTGTTGCCCTTATGTTATAAAGCGTGGGTTCCCGTGGTTCAATTTCCTAGTGGTGTTACTGTCAGAGAAACACAACCCAACAGACAGACATCACTTCAACATAGCTCAGATCTCTGCCGCAGTAATGAAAATAAGGAAAGATGGAGAAATGGATGCTGCAGAGGGATAATAATTAAATGCAAGGTGGTGCATTGCGTGGGATCCTGGAACAGAAAGAAGACATTAGTGGAAAAACTGGCAAATCCAAATAAAGTCTGGAATTTGATTAATGGCAATGTACTAAGGGCAGTTTCTCAGTTTTGACAAATGGAATATGGTGATGAGTTAACAACCGTAAAAACTGGGTGAGGTCTATGGAAACATTTTTCTGCTGTCTTTGCAACGTTTCTGTAAATCTAAAATTACCCCCAAAATAAAAGGTTTATATTAAAAAAGAAAATAACCCACATCTTTATTTGAATTCTCAAAAATTCATGATGGCACCTAAATACAGCGATGGCTAACACTTATAAAAATCTCCATCGGTGATTTACCTCTTATATTAGCTATCTGTTGCTGCATAACAGATCAACCCAAAACTTAGCAGCTTCAAACAGCGAATATCATTTCACATAGGTTCTGAGGATCAGGGATCTGAGTGGCTTAGCCCATCAGGGGTCTCTGATGAGACAGCAGTCTAGCTCCAGGCTGAGGCTCCCATCATCTCAAGGCTCAGCTGGCACCGGAAAATCAAATTTCAAGCCCACTCATGTGGCGGTTTGTAGGCTTCAGTTTCTTGCCTGGCTGTTAACTAGAGGGGTCAGTTCTTCACCACGTCAGCACATAAATCTAACTGTTCCAAAACAAAGGTGGCTGGGTGGTTCAGTCAGTCGAGTGCCCAACTTTGGCCCAGGTTATGATTTCACAGTTTGTGGGTTCGAGCCCTGTGTTGGGCTCTATGCTAACAGCTCAGAGCCTGGAGCCTGCTTCAGATTCTGTGTCTCCCTCTCTCTCTGCCCCTCTCCCACTTGCGTTCTGTCTCTCTCTCTCTCTTTCTCTCTCTCTCTCAAAATAATAAATAAACATTAAAAGAAATTTTTTAAATAACTGTTCCAAAATGAAAGCATATTTAAAAAGAAGAAGTAGTAGTTAGATCTCTTCGATCCTCTCCCCAACTTCATGGTCAATCTTGCAGCCCATGTAGGTATGTGATTTATCCCCTAAACAGGGAAACTGAGGATCTCACACAGGGGAGTGATGCTATCTAATGGATGCTGGGTCTTATTGTTATTAAATTTGTGTTTTTCTGATGGAGGTTGACCAACTCTTCATATACTTATCATTCACTCAGTTTTCCCCCTCTGTAATTTTGCCTAGTCATATAATTTCCCTTTTACTTTTTTCCTAATATATTTTCTATATTTTTCCATGCTGATCGTTAGATATTTTTCTCTGCAGCCTAGAAACTATTTTTAGTTACAGATGTTGCAAATAGCTTACCAGCTGTCACCTATTCATTCACTTTGATGATGGCCTTTTAACAGCAGCCCTAAAAAGTTTAAATTTTTTTAAGTTTTAGATTTTTTGAGAGAGAGAGTCCATGCACATGTGCACACTTGCATGAGTAAGAGAGGAGCAGAGAAAGAGATTGAGAGAGAGAATCTTAAGCAGGCTCCATGTCCAGCACATAGCCCTGTGTGGGGCTCACTCTAACGACCATGAGATCATGACCTGAGCCAAAGTCAAGGGTCAGATGCTTAACCAACTGAGTCACCCAAGCACTCCCGAAAAAGTCCATTTTTACTGCAGTCAAATCTCTCTCTTCCTTTATTGTATAAGTTTGAGGACCCTGTTACGAAATCCTCTCCACCCAAGATCACAAAGAATAATTTACATTTTTTTCTATGTGAGACAACTCTATCTTTAAATTTATGTCTTAAATCCACCAGGATATGGCTTGAGATGAGGCTCCAACTTTTTTCCTCCAGATAACAACCCAATTTTCCAAGATTATTTACCAAATACTCCATCTTTTCCCTATCTCTATAAAATATCAAACTCGCATATACACAGTGTCTATTTCTGGATGCTCCTTTGTTCCATCAGGACTGTTTTTCTGCCTCGTTCTCTAATACATGTTAATGTCCGGCATTCTAAGTCTCCCTTTTTTGCTCCTTTTTTCCCCAAAAATGTCTTAGCCATTCATGAAGTTTTATTCATCTATCAAATTTGTAGAACTGGTTTATTAAGCCCCCTAAAAATGCTCTTGGAATTTTAATTGGACTTGCATTGCATCTATAGATTAAATATATGAAAATCAACTGTTTTATAATGCTGTCGTCTCATCCATAGCTCTTCATTTATTTACATCTTATTTTATGTCCCTTAATAAAGTTTTCACATTTTCCTTTGTAAAAGTCTTGAGACGTTTTATCATGGTAATTCCTAGAAACTGTATAGGTTTGTGGGGCTTGGAGTATATTTTTTCTATTTTAATTGGTATCATTTTTAATATTTTATACTGAGTTACTTATAGAGTATGTGTTAAAATCGCCAACTATAATTCTTGATTCATGCCTTTTATCAGCACGCAACACCTTATGTATATATAATTTTTTTCCATACACTTGTTTTGTCTGATACTAAAATTGCTTACTTGAACTTTCTTTGCCTGGTGCCTCTCTTTCCATCTCTTTATTTTCAGTTTGCCTGTGTCCTTTTGGTCCAAGTGCAACTTGGTAGATGGTGAATGAGTCCCTAGATCTCAGGATTCTCTCACTAGCCCATCCTGGAGTCCTTGACTTTGAGCAGCCATCCTTCTTCCCAGAGCTTCTACTCATCGGCTGTCTCCCAAAGGTTCTGAATTCACCTTACTCCCTGGAGAATGACTGTTCCTTGGCTGGGGATAGCTCCCTAGTAGAAAGAGAAGACCCTACCTGTGCTTGTCTGAGTGAGCTGGGGGTACAGAGACAACTAGGGGGTACCTAGGCTTTCCAGGCTCAAGCAGTTCCTGCCTGGGCACCCTCTAGGGGTGGGAGTGATAGATGCTCTGGTCTCACGGAGGTGGGCACTCAGATCGATCGGTGTATCTATTTGTCTGCTTGTTTATGGGCTGCCACAGACTGTAAGCTTTTGAACACCCTGAGTTCTGGCCCAGCCATGCAAGCTAAGCTTTGCTCCTGCCCTGGGGAGGGCCTCCCAGGCACCCACCTGGGTCACCCAGGGCAATGTGAGGGAGCAAGAAACCCTCAAGTAAAACCCAGTCCAAGTCCACCCTGGCCTGGGTTTCCGGCCCCCATGCCCTGCATCCAACATTCCACTTCCTCCAAATAGTTTAGGGTCAGTTGCAGGCTTTGATCACCACCCCCTCCCCAACCCCTCTCGGTGCCTCCAGGACTGGAATCAGAAGCTGTTGGGTTCCTTGACCAGAAGATAAATTCTGAAGAGTCTGTAGCAGAGATTTTCTCTTGCAAGAAATTCTGTGACTGTTGCCTATAAATCAACTTAATTTAGGTTTTTGAGCCTATGGTCAGGCTAGTGGAAAAACATAAGCCCTTTTCTCTCTTTATTCTCAATAGATGATATATTTATATGGCTCAGAAATGAAATATATATAAAGTAATCATGTGAAAATCTCCTTCCCATCCTTATGCACAACCACGGATAATGGTTTCTTGTGCATCTTTCTAGGCTTCCATTATATTTATATGCAAGTGAGCAGAAGAATGTAATCGAATGCTGGGGCACCTGGGTGGCTCAGTTGGTTGGGCATTGACCTCAGCTCAGGTCATGATCTCACTGTACATGGGTTCGAGCCCCGCGTCGGGCTCTGTGCTAAAAGCTAGCTCAGAGCCTGGAGACTGCTTCAGATTCTGTGCCTCCCTCTGCTCACGCTGTCTCTCTCTGTCTCTCAAAAATAAATAAAAACACTTTTTAAAAGAAGAATGTAGGGGCGCCTGGGTGGCTTAGTCGGTTAAGCGTCCGACTTTCGCTTAGGTCGTGATCTCGCGGTTCGTGGGTTCGAGCCCCGCATCGGGCTCTGTGCTGACTGCCAGCTCAGAGCCTGGAGCCTGTTTCAGTCTATGACTCCCTCTCTCTCTGACCCTCCCCTGCTCACGCTGTCTCTCTATCTCTCCTAGAAATAAATAAAAACATTAAAAAAAAAAAAAGAATGTAATTGAATGCAAATGCGCGCGCGCGCGCGCACACACACACTCACACACACCAATTTGCCCCTTTTCCCACATAATATGGCGTACTACACAATCTACTCAGCATGTTACCTTCGTTCTCTCCAAATATCTGGTAGATCTTTCTCTACAGAGAGGTTGGTCATTCTTTTCCGCAGATACCCAGTACCCCATGGCATGGATGACTGTGGTTTCACTAACCATCTCCCGCTGACAGACGTTGAGATTGTTCACAAACATCCACCATGACAACATCGCTGCCCTGAATGATACAAAGAGTTTAAACAATGGGGGGAGGGGGGATGGAGAAACTAGCATCCTATCATGTGTTTCCCAGCGATTTCTTTCTCCTGATGCCGTTTCTGCCTGCTGCATTTTTGTCTTCCTGGAAGCCAAATGCTGATGCTTTATTGCAGTTTGCACATGGTTCGGGGCTATTTTCACCGTTGAAATTACACAATAAAACAGAAAAATGTATATTTGTGGAAGCCCTAAAAGTAGCAACAGCAGCAGCAAATCTCACGCTTTTCCAGGATCTTCTGCAGCCCTGATGCTGACAGGACGGGCTGGTGGGGTCTGGGCAGGCTCAGCACACGTGACATGTGTTCTGTCCCCTCCGTTCTGCCCCAGCAGCCTAAGAAGCCCAGGCTGTGCCAAGGCTGCGGACCGCCCTGAAGGCACCCAGGGGTTTTCTCCTCCACCCACTGGTGTATAGGATGGAAAGCGAGGACTCCAAGTGATATCTGCACGCCGGTGTTCGAGGCTGCATTATTCACAATAACCAAGAGGTAGGAGCAAGCCCGGTGGCCCCTGACCAATGAATAAATAAGAAAACATAGTATGTGCATACAGTGGCATGTTGTTCAGCTCTTTTAGGAAGGAAATTCTGAAAAATGCTACAATATAATGAACCTTGAGGACATTACGGTAAATGAAATGAGCCAGTATGAAAGGACACATACCTGGTGATTCCACTGATGTGAGGTGCCGAGAGGGGTCACACCCCTAGAGACAGAAGGTACAATGGCGGTTGCCAGCGGTTGGTGGAAGGGAGTGGGGAGTTACTGTGGGATGGGTACAGAGTTTCAGTTTTGTGTGAAAAGAGTTCTGGAGATGGTTGGTGGTGATGATTGTCTAGTAATGTGAATGTGCCTAATGAGACTGAATTGCACACTTAAAATGGCGAGGATGGTGAGTTTTATGTGTATTTTACCACCATTTACATTTGGTTTTAAGGGAGAAAGAAAGAAAGAAAGAAAGAAAGAAAGAAAGAAAGAAAGAAAGAAAGAAAGAAGGAAGGAAGGAAGGAAGGAAGGAAGGAAGGAAGGAAGGAAGGAACGAACGAACATAGGCAACTCTTTGAGGTCTCTGTAGAAGCAGCTGTAAGGGAGGCTCTTCCAATCAAATCCCTGTTCTCCACGACCCCTTTGCCTGCAGTCAGTGGAGGGAGTCACACAGAAAGTCTCCACTGTGAAGCTGGGAGCAGTGGGAAAGCAAGCTAACACTTATCAGCCAGGCACTAACCTAGGCTTCTTACTTTATCTCATGTAACCCTGTTAAAGCTCCGCAGAACCAACACTATCTGCATTTTGCAGACGAGACAACTGGTGGTCAGCAAATCCAAGAAAAACAGCTCAAAAACCATTAACACACAAACAAAACAAAACAAACAAAAAACCCACAAGGAGTAAGGTGGACAGGACACAGGTAGAAGACAATCAGTGCCTTCCCAGGTACTAAAGCCTCTGGCCGAAACTGTTCATAAAAGTCATTTCACGCTCACAGCAACAACCCAACTGAAGACTGGGGAAGCACTATGAAAATCTGCTAAAGAAACTAAATAAGAGAGGGGTTGGGGTAAGGGATTAGTGTCAGAAAATTCACTTTTACCTGTAATGGACTGAACATGTATGTTCTCCCAAACCCAAATGTTAAATCCTAAAGCCCAACATGGCAGTATGTGGAGCCAGAGAGGTGAGTCAGTCCTGAGGGTGGGGCCCTTGAAAAATGGGATTAGTGTCCTTATGAAAGAGACCCTGACTCCTTCCACCATGTGAGGCCACAGTGAGAAGATGGTCATTTATGAACCACAGAGCAGGCTCTCACCATACATTGGATCTTCCAGTGCCTTGATCTTAGACTTTCAGCCTCCAGGTATTGATTTTCTGTTATATAATCCACCCAGTCTACGGTAGCTTTGTTATAACAGCTCAGACAGTCTAAGACACCTGGTATTACCTCTATACAATTTGAATTTTTCTGACAGTTATTTTTATAATGACAAAAAGCTTCTAAAATACAAGTAAGGTGAAGAAAATTGTCCAGGTCAGGGTTTGAAAGCAAATTAATCTGAATCCAAAAGATTCCTTTATGCTCCACCACCCCAGAGTCCACCCAGGACAACCTCTGTTTGTTTGTATCAGGATCATCAACAGAATGAAAACACAAATGTCTAAAATTCCTGTGGAGGGCTCAGTGGGCGGCCAGCATGCAGTGCTCTGACTCCAGAGGAAACACTGTTGCTATAAAAAGGTTCCCTGATTTAGGAACTTTCCCAGCCAGTCTTCAGTATGGGACCAAGGGTGTGTGACACGTGAGGCAGAGCTGGTGGGAGGGCACGTTACACTGTATTCAGTGTGAATGGTGCCCCTGAACCAGAACTTTGGCTCTGGGCCCCGAATTTCCTGTCCCATTTCCCCAGCGACCTGATCCATGCCACAGCCCCTAAGTCTGACCCTTTGGCTTGGACCCAGTTTCCCTCCACCCAGGCCCTTTGGATGGGACCCTTCATTTACACTGTCTGCTTCCCCTTGGCACTGAGCCTTGAAGCTTTGGACCTACACCGTGACAGACCACACTCCACTTCATGAGAGCAGATTCCAGGCAGTTTCCTGAAGATGCTCCAGCAAAAGAACTCTTCTGGGGCACCTGGTAGCTCAGTCGGTTAAGCGTCCGACTTCGGCTCAGGTCATGATCTCACAGTTCGTGGGTTCGAGCCCTGCATTGGGCTCTGTGCTGACATCCAGCTCAGCCCAGAGCCTGTTTCAGATTCTGTCTCCCTCTCTCTCTGACCCTCCCCTGCTCATGCTATCTCTCTCTCTCAGAAATAAATAAAGCATAAAAAAAATTTTTTTTTTAAAGAAAAGAAAAAGAACTCTTCCCCCTTGGCTCCCTGGATGAGCACGTTCCCTGCAAGAATCCCTCTCATTGTACTTTTAGTACCTTCCTAAATCCTCAGCTCTTTACAAGACCCACAGCGATGCACAGCCCAGAACTCTCAGGAAACGACACCCAATCGCTTTTTTGTCCTTTCCTTTCTATTACTCATGCCCAGATTTCCAGTCTTCTAGGTACACATATCTCATATATATTCATTTTATGAACAGCAAATTCCTCCCGTATAATTGAGTTACTTTAGAAACATCATAACATTTGCAAAGCACCCCTGCATACTTGTTTCACTTGGCAGTTACAGAGACCCTGTTAGGTAGCCATGTGATCTGCAGGATGGGCCATTTGCACAATAACAATCATAATAATATCTAACATTACGGAGAACCAGCTGTGTTCCAGGCAATGTGCTAATAAGCACCTTATATACATTATCTCATTAAATTTTAAAACCACTCTTTGATTTTGCTATTATTATCCCCACTTTACAAATAAGGACATCGAGGGGCGCCTGGGTGGCTTAGTCGGTTAAGCGTCCGACTTTCGCTTAGGTCATGATCTCGCGGTTCGTGGGTTCAAGCCCCGCGTCGGGCTCTGTGCTGACTGCCAGCTCAGAGCCTGGAGCCTGTTTCAGTCTGTGACTCCCTCTCTCTCTGACCCTCCCCTGCTCACGCTGTCTCTCTCTCTCTCTCCTAGAAATAAATAAAACATTAAAAAACAAAAACAAATAAGGACATCAGTGCTCAGAGATGTTAAGTAACTTTCCCAAGGTCGCAAGCTAGTCAGTGGTGGAGCTGGGATTCAAACCCAGGTCTTCCAAGTTCTTTCCATTGTACTATGATTCAGGGAGACGCGGTGATAGTAATTAGAGATGCCAAAGTGGGTGAAGGGAGAATGAGAAAAACCATGAGCATCAAAAATGAATTCAAAAAGCACATAAATCTGGACCAATGACTCTACACTCCTCCTGGAACCGAGGAAGTTCTGTATCATGATTGATGCCATTTACCCAGTGCTGCTCTGTGCTAGGTCAAGGGCCTTCATGTGTGATTTTTCTTATCATCGTGTGACTTAGGGATGGTCAAGTCTCCCATCCTGAACACCGTTTTATCTCTTGTAAAATGAGCTGGAGATGCCTAGTCACACAGCTGTTATTACAGGTGAATGGGTGGCGCTCAGCATTATGGTCACAATGGCTGCAGGCAGAAAACACTTAAGGCCCCCTTAGGTACAAGGGGCCCCCTTCCCAGAGGACCCTTCCCCACCCCTAGCCTGCTGTCTCCCCTCCCCCCACAGCAC
>NW_024080755.1:3466692-3469129 GCF_003009895.1 Hyaena hyaena | reverse complement strand
ACTGGTACAGCCCCTCTGGAAAACAGTGTGGAGGGTCCTCAGGAAACTAACACTAGAACTCCCCTATGACCCAGCAATAGCACTGCTAGGAATTTACCCAAGGGATACAGAAATGCTGAGGCATAGGAGCACATGTACCCCAATGTTCATAGCAGCACTCTCCACAATAGCCAAAACATGGAAAGAGCCGAAGTGTCCATCAACGGACGAATGGATCAAGAAGATGTGGTTTATCTATACCATGGAATGCTACATGGCAATGAGAAAGAATGAAATCTGGCCACGTGTAGCAACATGGATGGACCTTGAGGGTGTTATGCTGAGCGAAATAAGTCAGGCAGAGACGGACAAATATCATACGTTTGCACGTATAGGAAGATTAGGAGGAACTTAACAGAGGACCATGGGGGAGAAGAAGGGGGAAAATAGTGGGGGAGAGGGGGAGAGGCAAACCATGAGAGACTCTTGAATGCTGACAAAAACTGAGGACTGATGGGTGTGGGGGGAAAGCAGGGAGATGGGCATGGAGGAGGGCACTTGTGGGGATGAGCACTGGGTGTTATATGGAAACCAACTTGACAATAAACTATTTGTAAAAAAATAAAAATAAACTAAAATGAAAAAAAATAAAAAAATAAAAAACAAATAAAAATACGTGTAACCTCCAGCAATATTTCTCATCCCTGCAATTCTCTGGAGCCACTCAGGAGACCCCTTTCCCCAAGGCTCCCCCTCTACTCCCAACACCTGGAGCTCCTCCTTTGAATGATGCATCCACTTATCCCTTCTGATACCAGCTTCCCCTTCTCTCTGGTCTGGTCTTTCTCTGCCTCGGAGTCATTCTTACTCCTCTTTGTCTCCCAAACCCAATCTAGCAGAAAAGCCTTGGCCTCTGCCTTCGAACGAGGTCGTGGGTCTAGTAGCTTCTCAGCCCTTCGTTGCCCCAGCTGTGGCCCAGGCCACCACACCTTCTCCCCTGAATTAGTGTAAGAGCCCCCACGTGATCTCGCTGCTCCCACCCTTGCCCTGCGGTGGAGCCCATGAAGTGGCACCCAGATCCGCCCTCTGGACCACAGCGCTCATTTGGCCAGCGGCCTGCAGTGTCGCCTGCTGAATGCTCTCAGCCGAGTCCCTTCCTGGGAATGCCCTCTGAAGAAGTAAGCTACTAGGCCTGAGCTCATACCCCTTCTTAGGAGCAGCCCACATCCTTGGGCTGGCCAGTGGAGGGATATAAAGCCCAGGCCCCTTACCTCAATCCAGCACATCCCCCATTGAGCCAATGCCACCACTGCAAAAACACTTACGTGCAAAACACTACGCTCCCTGCCTCCCTCACTTCCGGACGGATGTTGCTCTCGAGGGCACACCCACCACACTTTCCTCCCTTTCAGAGTCTGTTTCTGGGGAAATCCAACTACACACCCTCTACTGCCACACCTCCACTCACATCTCCCTAGTGACTCCCCATCTCTCTCAGGCTAAAGGTCAAGATCCCAATAAGGGCTCCAAAGCCCCAAACACTCTGCACGGCCTCTCTCTCTTCTCCCCCCTCCCCCTAGCCTCCCCAGCCTCCCTGCCATGTGGGCATGCCTTCATCCACACTCACGTGCGCCCTGCCCACCGGCGACTGCCCAGATCCCTGCAAGGCTCACGCCCTCACCTCCCTCTAGCCTCAGCTCAGATGTCGCCTGTGGGTAAAGCCACGCCTGACACCCTTCCAGTTACAACACCCTGCCAGACTGTTCACCTCTCCTAGCCCGCCTCATGTTTTCCATTGCCCTTACCATATTCTAGAATACCAACACGTATTATGTTTAATGCTTATTACCTACCACTCTTCCACTAGAATGTAAGTTCTCGAAACAAATGATCCCTGTTCTGTTCAATGCTGCATCTCGAGGGCCTGGCTCATAGAAGGCTCTCAGAAAGTCTTTGTGGAATGAACAAGTGAACGAATAAGTGTATGAATCTAAATGGTGTTATAAGAGCCTAAATTCTCCCCAAAAGGGAACAACAGTTCATTTATGTCATTCTGGGAAAAAGGAATAAATCTCTCTCCATAATTTTTATCCCAGCACATAAATGCACTCTGGGTCTTCTACCTTACAGCAGAAGCCTACCTTATATGTGAAGACTATACCTTGTACGCAAAGAAGTGCCACCAAGTTCAGTACCCAAATTTATATCTGTATTAAAATCATATTTCTGGTTGGGGCACCTGGGTGGCTCAGTCGGTTAAGCGTCCGACTTTAGCTCAGGTCAGGATCTCACAGTGTGTGGGTTCGAGCCCCACGTCGGGCTCTGTGCTCACAGCTAGCTCAAAGCCGGAAGCCTGCTGGAAGCCTGCTTCAGATTCTGTATCTCCCTCTCTCTGACCCTCCCCTGCTCACACACACACTCTCTCTCTCTCTCTCTCAAAAAAAAAAAAAAAAAAAAA